>NC_055979.1:28558195-28618195 GCF_018492685.1 Alosa sapidissima
GGAGACACCTCTTGGGTCAGCTCTCCCAGGTTAAAGGGGAGCTTTGCTACAACACCTCTAGGGTCAGCTCTTCCAGGTTAAAGGGGAGCTTTGCTACAACACCTCTAGGGTCAGCTCTTCCAGGTTAAAGGGGAGCTTTGCTACAACACCTCTAGGGTCAGCTCTTCCAGGTTAAAGCAGAGCTTTGCTACAACACCTCTAGGGTCAGCTCTTCCAGCAGGTTAAAGATGAGCTTTGCTACAACACCTCTAGGGTCAGCTCTTCCAGCAGGTTAAAGATGAGCTTTGCTACAACACCTCTAGGGTCAGCTCTCCCAGGTTAAAGGGGAGCTTTGCTAATTGCTAATAATTGTGTGTGCTTCACCGCTATAAATGCCAGATTTTAGGGTCTGAGCTGCTTGCTTTTTAAGATGGCTGTACATATCTGGTTGCGCTATAAGGCTACTGGCTGAGGCTGTCTGTTCTTCACCTGTGTCTCTAGCCTTGGCTACTTGCATGTGTACTGGACTGGATTCCCTTCCATAATTGTTCAAACTATTTAAATATTTGAATAGGCCTATGTACTATGTGCATCTACAGTCCAGTATGCAGCACAACAAATCAAAGTTAATCCATTAGGCCACTTTACATTTTGCATACGTTCAGTTGTATCTAAACCAACAAAGGCTTGACATTGTGAAACCACTGATTTGTTTAAATAAATGTAGGCCTATAGGAAGTGACATCACCCATTAATTTAGAGACGGGTCCTCGCATGTTTCTGCTGAGAAACTGCTGGTATCACCTCAAGCACGCACGTATTATGAACGCATTTAAAGATGCGTTTTCTTTTTAATGTAACAAGTCGCCGACATTCAAAAAGCGGAATATGCGGTTATCTTTCACAATTTTTGCGAAGTACTCTAGGCTGGCAAGCAAGCCGCAGACAGATCAGAGTATTCACACTTTCCTGCTAGGTAGGCTACGCCATAGACATCATACGCCAGCAACACACGCTGGAGAGATGCAAACAGATCAACTTAACGTGTATTTCCTCCGGATTGCGCAAACGCGTTTTCTTTTCTGTCGGTCCGTGGTTCCTTCATTTATTGAGCAGCAAATTATCAGACCGGCACCGGGCATATTTTGACCAGCAGTCTCCGCGTCCATAGTTTGTGAAACGCTATATGCTGCCTGCGTCCGAGCAAAGATTCTAGAAGCCCAGTGCAACTTGAGGAGGACAAATGAGCGTCCGGCTTGAGGCTGCGCCGGACGCCGTACAGGGCGTTTAAAATCTGGACTGTCCGGCCTAAATCCGAACGTATGTTGTTGCAGAAAAAAATATTTATTGCATTTTATATTATCCATTCATTAAGTTAACATTGTAATCCCAGGAATGTCAAAATACGACATCATTTTCATTTAGCAAATTACTATAGAACTTCAAAAAGTCCTACCTGCATTGCATGGCTTTTGTCGGCATAACCCTTAACGAATAGCCAGTACACCGTCGTAGCCAGACTGGGTCCGGGTAAGTCATCAATGGTCTTGAACTTTCCCGAAGATGGCGTTTCCACATTTAACTCGCGGGTCCCTGACCTGTTCCTCTGGACACTACTGTCCACCGCCGATGACAGCGGGCGACAGAGGCGCGTCACCTGTCTGAGCGGCGAGAGAGCGAGAGACACTGACAGTGACATTTCTAAGCCACACTTGTCCTGTGCTGTGTGGATCTGGCGCAGCTGCCTTCTGTAGGCTACGCTACTATGGAGACACGCCCAAAGGAAGGGTATTGAGAGCAAATTTGGCATCCTTCGTTTGCTTTGCAGCTTGAGGTTTAAAACATACTTTGACTGTAGCATATCAGGTTAATAGCTTAGTACGGAACTTTCGGTGACAAAAAAATAACTTGTAGAGCTATTTTGCAATCCCTTGCATTATTTTGACTTTGCTGGACAACGCAAAAACATTGCGATGGAATGCAAAACTAAAAGCAGTTTAGTTAACTTGAATGGACATCAACCCAGACACACACCAGGGCTGTAGTCTGACCAGTGTTTCCCGAACTTTTCTGCCACCAATATTGTTTTAGGCCACAGGTTCTCACCCCCCCCCCCCCCATATCTAGATACGCAATAGCGTCTACTCTGGCCTACTACCACTATTACAGGGATTGGTGATGCACTGAAGTCCACTGACTCCTCAGTTTCCCACAATTCTGCACTCAATTACACATGAAACAATGTTAAATATTTTAAGCTGTGAACTTCTCGCTCAGTTTTGTATAAACACACAACCTCAGGTTCTCCCCCCCCCCCCCAATTGTTGTCTCCATGGTCTTGTATCAAGACATAGCAAAACCACCACACAGCAGATGAAATAAATACCTTTTTTTTTTATTATTTTCATCGTCATAATTATTATCAACAATTTGCAAAGTGCCAGCCTCCATGGCTCATACACGATGTCGCCCATTCTATGGAATGCTCCTAAAGTCGACCTCTGCTCAAGGTGTAACCTCCTCACACCATCATGCATTAAATCTCGGGTTTAGAAAAGAAAAAGACAACAAATAAAAAATATATATATTAAAAAAAATATGTGTAGCACTGATATACAGATTTGATATAAACAGGCGTATTGGTCACAAACCAAAAGATTTTCTTCTTTTCTAAACATGGCTTCTTGTACAATAGACAAAGAGAGGACAAACATGTGGGCTATAGTTCTGTTTTTGTACCAGATACGTGTAGTTATTTTCTCTTTTTAGAAAAAAAAGAAACATTACATTTCAAATTTCTACAATTGTACATTTTTTTTAAACCTTTCCGTTGTTTAGTATAATCATCATACAGTCTGAATGCGCAAGGCATTTAGGGCGCAGTGTCCAAGGCCAAAAACATAAAAGTTAAACAAATGCTCATTCTCTCTCCCTCTCTCTCTCTCACACACACACACACACACACACACACACACACACACACACACACACACACACACACACACACACACTCACACACACACACGCTGAAGGACGCTGGAGTGGCAGCCATGGCACATATTCACTGGACCGTTCTGGCAAGAGGGCCGGGGGGGGGGGGGGGGGGGTAAGGCCAACTGTTCAAGTCCAGTCAGACACACATACACACACACACACACACACACACACACACACACACACACAGACACAGACACAGACACACACTCAGGGGGCTTTGAAAATGGCGGACTCTTTTTCAACCATAAGCCAGCACCAGTCCTGCTATTTCACTCGTACCCAGACAAACACAGACTGTCTGTATGCACTCCTTCTGTACTTAGGCTCAGGGGAGCGGGGTGTTACAGGCAGCAGCGTAAGAGTGACACCTAGTGGAAAAATACAGGCATAGCGTTCCAGCAAGCTGCCCCAGGAAGCTGCAAGGTTGCGAGGTTGCCCTCACTGGCACCCCAAGAAAAGGATTTCTTTTTAATCAATCCTTATTTTTCTTTTTTTTCATTAATTTTAAACACAAGCAAAGGAATACAAAACCACACATACACACATTCTCTCCAGCACATATACACACTCAAACTCACTCACACACACACACACACCATGTGCCAAGCATTCAATTTGCAAAAGTATTAAAATCAGTGTACAAATGGCCCACTCGGCCAGTCGTGCGACCGTGGTTTCGACCCGGCCCGGCTCCGGCTGAGAAGAGGCCCAGGGTCTGCTATGGCCTGGGCATGGTTTCAAAAAATGTGCAAACAGTTCAACATCAAAAGTAAAAGGACCGTACAAACATAGACACCAACGTCACTACACTCTGCAGAGAGCAGGTCCGTACAACGAGCAACCTGCACAACAACATATGCATTCCACCTCTCGGATCAGAGTCAGACCGCGCTCACAAAACTCTTCTGTTTTCCAATTGGGAGGAGACCAAGCCCCCGGCAACATGTCCAGCCAAATCCAAGTGAAAAGCTTCTTTTTTACCCTGTCATACAGGCATGCATCAGAATTCCCTCCCTCTACTGTGGCATGTCGAGGCCCATCACAGTGATCACCAACTCTGCGTTTGAAGATCCAGCTGAGCCTCTTAGCCGTTACCCTTTGCCCATTGGCCAAGAGCTCCACAGCCATCTGCTGCAACAGCAGGCAACACTACCCCTCCCAACTAGCCAATAGCAGTGCTGCTTACTGGTGGGTCACTCCATTAGCCAATAGCAGTGCTGCTTACTGGTGGGTCACTCCATTAGCCAATAGCAGTGTTGTTTACTGGTGGCTCACTCCATTAGCCAATAGCAGTGTTGTTTACTGGTGGTTCACTCAACAGCCATCTTCAATTGCAAGCACATCTTGGCTGTTTCCCAAAGTTGAGGAAGCATACTCAAAGGCTGCCTTTTCAAGGTCACTATGTCATCCAACTCCGAGCACTGTTCCAATGTCAAGAATGCTCCGAAATTCGCGTCCTTCGTTCTGAGGATGCATCTGTGGATCCTCAGGTGAACAAAAATACCCATAATCCTCAGCGTTGACATGCATCGGACCAGCGCCCCTACTGAAACAGAAGCGTGCAGTTAAAGCAGTCCGAGTCCGAGAACGCTACGGAGGTCTCTAACCTCATCTTCGTAGAACCCGACTCGCAAGGAAGCATTCCATCAAGGAAGCATGCTCAACTCTGGGAAATAGCCCTTCTCTATGGCAACACGACTGACTGACATCCCAGAGGTCAATCTGAGGTGAATCCCACCAATGCCAGCCTGGATCTGTCCCAGAATGCATCTCTCCCCGGGACCAGGAAACCAGAGTAGGATCAGAACCAGACATGTCCCCCAGTCAAAGGCGAAGTGGTTAACAGGTTACAGACCTAAACAAATGGGCATGACTCGACTGCTTATTTGGTAAGCAGCCCTCACTTCCATTGGTCACGACACAAATATTTGCATAAAATAGACCCTAAGCCTATTTTCTCCCCGCCTAGCTAGTTGCTGCTGATACAGCGGCTAAATTGCTAACTCACACTGGAAATGAACAGCTGGTTGCTTTGTCTCTTTCCTATGCTCTGCTATGGCGCCCGTGTGCAAGGCACGAGTGAGTATGCACCAACTGCACCAGCATAGGGAAACAGACGATTGATGGAAAGGCAGGTCATAGTGAGGTACTGCCAATCGCATGCTGGAGTGCTACCCGCACCATCACTGACCTCTGAAGTTTGCCTACAAAACCAACTGCACTCTGGCTAGCACTCTGATGGGAGTCCTTCACAAGAAAACCGTACACTCGCACCAGCACCATGACCCAACACAGGATGGCCATACAAGCCAAGAGTCCCATATAACTCCGATCCAGATCCATGCTTCTGTTACTTAATTAGTTCATTCATTCACTTTGATTAGAGGTGACCAGTAAGAGATGGTTATTGTGTATGAGGCATAGGGGCATTATATAGAACTGGAGAGGGAGGAAGCACCGCCCCCATTAATTTCAATGGCCCGTGCTAGGCTAGCTGCTTCAGCCAAAAAAGATCGAAATTCACCGCAACCATCTTTTTCAAAATGGCGTTACACAGGGCTCGTTTCCTGGTCAATCCCTGCAGTGTCCATGACTCTTGTGAACTAGCCTAGACCTTCTGTGAGCACACAGTGGTGAAGTGAGGGGTGGCGTTGCGATCAGATTAAGCCCTCAGTCCACACACAGGGAGTGTGTGTGTGTGTGTGTGTGGAGTCAAGGGCGGCTGGAAATGTGTGTTACCAGTAGGGCTGTCACTTTACGTTCGAAAATCGATTGCACAATCGATTGGACCAAACAACACAAGTTTCGAAAACTAAAATAGGGAATCGATTTTAACCAAATATAAAAGAATTCCGAAGTGCAGAAAGCATTGCGAAAGCTAAAAAGAAAATTCCCACCAATTTTACGCACCGGGAACAGCTGTTTCAATCAGCTGCTGTGCTGCTCCTGTTTTGCCAAAAAAATGGAGGACAACGCGATCAACCTGTGCGACATGTAGAGAGACGAGTGATAGGCCCTAATAACTTGAGGAGTTCGATGTGGAAGTACTTCGGATTTTTGGTATATCAAACTATGGAGAAGAACAAAGCGGTAGGCTATACGCAAACTGTGCAATCGAGTTCTACGTAGGCGAAATTTGTTTGACATTTCTAATCGTAAACACAGACACAGCTACGTTGAAGCCTGCAGTCATGTCACTGATGTAATAATGGCAGTCCACTCGGCTTACTGGTTTTCGAGAATGTTGCACTTCTGTTTGTCATTGTGCACGAAACTTCACGCCAATAAATCATCAGAAATATTGCTGGCTTGCGTCTACAAGCGCCCTCTTTACGTTCGTCCTAATGCCTGTTGGCCTATATTTGGCGTTGAAAATGGAAACGTCTTTAGACATAAAAAAAATCGATTTTACAATCGATTCAATGAACACTTATGTCTCAAAAATCGAACAGGATTTTTTCACAAAAGTGACAGCCCTAGTTACCAGCAGAGAGACAACTGCACTGGAAGGGAAGACCTGGAACATCAGCAGAACCTCTGTCAACCTTAGAACCTCAGAGTACAATCAGAACCCCGGGAGTGGGTCACATTCCCAACACTATTCGGGTACCAGTAGTTTGCGTACACTGCTTCAAGATCACAGAAGGGAGGGGTGTCATTTTATTGGGCTGTGGAGCTCAAATTCATCCAACTACAGCCAGAATCTCAGACTCTGCTTTTAAAGGAACATGGCAACTTTTTGAGAAATTAGCTTATTTGTCGTCTACCCCATAGTCAGATAAGAGGACACGTACCCTTCTGGAAGTATGTTACACCAGTTAGCCTATAGCTCCCTTTTAGCTATAGGCTAGCTACAGGCAAACTGATGTAACCCACTTCCAGTGAATTATGCCAAGCTAGGCTAATGCTGTCGGACGCGGTTATCTGACACACAGAGAATAAACTTATCAAGTCAGCTAATTTCACAAAAAAATAGTTTCTTTCAGGAACAGCGCCCCCTACAGTACGCTCGGCTTGTGGAGACTACAGCCATAACTCCGCGCCCCCTGGCATCGCTGCAGGGGTACTCCACGGGGCGCGATGGAGGGCAGGATGGAGGGCAGGATGGATGGAGGCTGCTAGTTGGCACTGGACGCTCCTGCTGCTGCTGGCGAAGCATGGCACTAGGCTGAGATGCGAGCGAGGTGAGGGGCAGTCTGGAGAACTGACCGCGCCCGTCACAACGAATAACGGGCACTTGGCCGCTGGGCTGAGAGTCGAGTGTTTGGATGTATGAGAGCAAGGGATGGAAGGGAACCCTTGGGAGTGTATTTCAGGCAACAAAAAAAAAGAAAACAAGAAAAGAAAAAAAAAGACAAAGAAACTACTAAAGAGCCAGGTTTCAGACGCTGTAAAACTAGCTTCCAGTCTGAAGGCATTGAGTTTATATAGCACTGTGGTGTAGTCTGACTAAATCAGAGGGCAACAGAGAGCAGGCGCAGAGAACTATCAAGCACTGCTGAGCACAGGCAGTTCTGTAACGGTCTACTCAGGAGAACCAAAGCACCATCCCATGAACTGTGAAGTCTACTGAAATATTGAAGTACAGTAAGTATTGAGAAGAGACCTAAGAGTACCAAGGTACAGTTAAACATCGTAAAAGTACACAGAAGTATTTGAAGTACCGTTGAGTATTGTGAAGTCTATTGAAGTAAAGATGTCTTGTTGAGTATTGTAGAGTCTATAGAATTACAGATTGTATGTGATGAGAGTTGTGAAACCACCTGAAGTGCTATCAAGCTAAAGTCCTGTACAAAGTTCTAACGGAAAGTGCTGAGGAAGAAAGAGGCCCTATCAAGCCCCACACATTCTGTCGGTTCTAAGAGTCTTGTGAACAGAACTCGGAACAGGGTACCACAAAGTGGGGTCGAAGAATTAGAGTGGACTGACATTTTGTACCCTATGGAGAGCCTCTCTTCTTTGCTAAAAGTACCTGATGTGAGCTTCCAGGCTAGCTAATGCTAACAGCTAATCCAGCACTCAATGGGAGCGTACCAGTCCTAAGATGATCCAATCAGGCCAGAGAGACCTGAAGGGTCCAGGCTATAATGGGTGGGGGGGTTGGGGTAGGGATTGTGGAAGGGGGGGGGGGAGAGAGACAGAGAATAGGAAAGGGAAAGGTTGCAAGAGAGGGAGAAAGGAGGGAAAGAATAAAAGGAAGGAAGAAAGAAAGAAAGAATAAGTGGAAGAAGTTCCAGATGTTGGCGCAAGGCTGCAAACACAAGCACCAAACCTGAATGGGCAGGCAGTCACCCTGGGTTTTTTCACTTTGGTGTGTTCTCTGATTCTGATTCTGGTTCTCCTCGTCATTCTCTCAGCCATTCCTGTAGCCTCACTGACCTGAGATCAGGACAAGAAGCAGTACAAAGGAGGCAGTAAGGGGAGTCACGGTTACGGTTGACATGGGAACAGGGGTGGGGGTGGGGGGACACCAGACAAGGTTTAGAACCCAGAGGGAGAAAAACAGCTTCTCTGTCTGAGCTGCAGATACGTTTCTAAACTGTCTTTAGGTGAACACACCAACAGACTGTGTGTGGTAAGGTGAGCCGCTTCTGAAGAGAGAAGGGACAGCTTCACAGGCAGCCAGCTCTGACAGGCTGATAAAACTACTTTCATTAGGTGAACTGAACAAATGAGCATAGACTGCACATCTCCTGACACATGCCACAGCCTTGTCTGAAGCTCAATTTGAGCAAGTTGAGAAGAGAAGAAGTGTCAAGAGCGAGAGAAAGAGAGAAAAAGAGATCCACATTCCTAGAAAGGCACCCGGTAAAGAGTGAGAGTGTGAGAAGGCTCGGGTGGGGGGGGGTGGGATGAGGGTTGGGTGGGGGGGGGGGGGGTGAGGGTTGGGTGGGGGGGGGTTAACGGTGCAAAAACAGAAACCCTGACAGCACAAGAAAGGACACTGACTGGTAACTAGGAAACGGCATTTCAAAGAGAGAAAGTCCAGCAGATTCATTGGGTTGTTTACAGCATTGTGAGATATACTACAGTAAAAGCAGTCTGAAAAGAAAGAGAAGGTGTGTGCGTACAGTATGTGTGTGTATGCAAGTATGTTTGTATGTATGAATTAATGTATGTGTGTGTGTATTTTTCAATCAGTCTTCTTTATGTTTATTAAAGTGTTTATGCTTTGTGTAAATGTGTGCATTTATGTACCAAAGTATGTTTAAGTATGTTGGTATTTGCGCACTTGTGTGCATGCATGTACCTGGGTATGTGTGTGTATGCATGAGTATGTGAGGGTATGCGTGCGTGCGTGCGTGCGTGCGTGCGTGTGTGTGTGTGTGTAAGACAAAGACTGTGCAAAAGCGGAGAGCTGGAGGAGCTGAACTAAGCGAGTGGGAGTTTTTCTCCATACCCTGTGGTCTGTGTTGTTCGTTGGTGTTTGTGTGTTTTCATGAAAGAGAACAGTGTGTGTGTGTGTGTGTGTGTGTGTGTGTGTGTGTGTGTGTGTGTGTGTGTGGTGTTTAGCAGCGTGGTGAGGCCCCAGCAGAGCTCTGGGGCTGGCGATACATTCTGGATTGGGTCTGGACCACATCCACCCCACCGGCTGTAAACACACGCGGCGCAGAACCTCACCGGATCTCCTCAGAACGCAGAACCTCACCGGATCTCCTCAGAACTCACGACTCTCTGACATTCCACCTCCTTCTCGTCGTCGTCGTCCACACGTTAAAAAAAAAAGTCAAATACAAAGAGTCGAAACATCGACAGTCTCCGTGTCGAAACATCCGACAGTCTCTGAGCTCTCAGGCCCAATGGGAAATTAAGGTGCAACGTTTTCAGAATCTAAACAAAAACAAAACAACAACAACAAACAACAAACAACAACAAAAAAGCTCCGCCCCATTTCTTCGCCATCTTGCAAAAGACGAAGACACACGGGCGGGGCCCTGCCCTCTGCAGCCACTCCCATTTTTTCTTCTCTGGTCCAATCAGGAGGCTGGTAGAGGTAGGGGCAGAGCTGACAGACACTTGGGAGCGGTAGCTGATAGGCCAGAGGGAGTTGGGGGCAGGATTATGGAGGGGGGGGTGAGAACATAGTTTTGGAGTGGGGTTGGGGGTTTGGGGGGGGGTTGTGGGTTTGGGGGGGGGGGGTTCTAGTGAACAAAGATGTGTCTCAGTAGGTCCTCGGCAGCGGGTCTCTGCTTGGTCTCCACAAAGATGCGCTTCAGGAAGTCTCTGCAGTGGTCCGACACGTGCCCCGGCAGCGCCGGATTGGTCGGCTGCGTGGCGATCTTGAAGATGGCCGCCATCGCCTCGAACTCCGCCCATGGCGGCCGCTCCGTCAGCATCTCCACCACCGTGCAGCCCACGCTCCTGTTGGCATGGCAACGGCAGAGGGGTCAGCAAGGTCAAGGATGACATAACTGATAGAGTGCGATTCAGCAGGATACTTCACTTCACAACATGATAACCGGTCAACAACCCATACAGTATATTTGCTATGTTCAAGAATGTATATGCCTTATGCGTCTATATAAAGAATGTGTATGCCTTATACGTCTATATAAAGAATGTATATGCCTTATACGTCTATATAAAGAATGCCTTATACGTCTATATAAAGAATGTATATGCCTTATGCGTCTATATTAAGAATGTATATGCCTTATACGTCTATATAAAGAATGCCTTATGCGTCTATATAAAGAATGTATATGCCTTATGTGTCTATATAAAGAATGTATATGCCTTATGCGTCTATATAAAGAATGTATATGCCTTATACGTCTATATAAAAGAATGTATATGCCTTATACGTCTATATAAAGAATGTATATGAATTTGTGAAACTCCAATTCAGAACTTTGGAATTTCGGAACTCACCAAATGTCCGCCTTGCGTCCATAGCCCTCGCCGCTGATGACCTCTGGACTCATCCAGTACGGCGTTCCAGTCACGGACTTGATGCCTGTCCCCGAGAGACAGATCGTCTGGAGACGCCGACTTGCGCCAAAGTCCCCCAGCTTCACGTTTCCGGCTGAATCCCGTAGGATGTTGGCCCCTATGATAGTGGTTGTGGGTATGGGAGAGAAATAACAGAAGGCGAGACCGAGAGAGAGAGACAGAGAAAGAGAGAGAGAGATCAGCATGTGCTTTTACAAGCACACAATTTGTATAACAATGTTCTTGGCAGCCCAACACAGAAATAGTCATAGATATTGAAACCTAATTATAGCATTGTCCGATAGTTTTATTTGGTGGAAAGAGGCAACTCTTACTGTTTTGTGTTGGGGTCCTGTTTTCTGATAATGACTGGCCGACAATACATTATCCCTTACATAGTAACAGTAATATATAATAGTATCGCAGTACAAATAGTATAGTAGTACTGATATATCGTTACTAGCAGCCATGGTACTATATAGTAGATGATGTAATAGTAATAGTAGTAATGTACTGACACACACAAGTCGCACTGACACACTTTTTTCACCTTCACCTGTCCACAGAGATCACATTTTTTTACAGTGTATTCAGGACAGACAGCTAGTGTTGGTTAGGTGATATTTGCAGTAAGTGACAACCTGTTTTAGCCTAAGAAAAGCGTGGCATCGCTTAGAGCACCATTAAAGTTGCAGTTGGCAAGATTTTTTTGATCATATTCACCGATACTGACACTATGCTCTGACAGAACAACATAAATCAGCTGGTTTTAGAAAAAAAAAAAGCACTTCTACCTCCACCTAGAGCCTGTTATTTGTTTTGCAAAAATCCACAGCTCCCGGTTCTTCTGGTCCAATCAGAGCAGGGCTTTGTGAGATCTGACTGTCAATCACAGTCTGGTGCAGTTTGGTGCGCACTGACGAGCACAAACTCGATGAGAGGGTGCTCGGTGGTAGTGGGGGAGGGGCATGAAAGTTGTAAACATTCAGAATTTTGGCTAAGTCCCCTCAATCTGTCAGACTTGCCAACTGCAGCTTTAATTTTCAGCGCCTCACGTTACAAAACGTTTGTTTTCCCCGTTCTGCTTGTGCCCCGCGTTCATAAATTGTAGGCGCATTGCAACAGTCAGTGGTGCCGTTCCACAGAAGAGCAAATGAATTTGAGCGTCTGGAGGTGAAAGACGCTTGTATAGTATAGTATAGTAGTATAACTATAAGTAGCATGGTAGATTTATAATACTCAAGAGTAAACAAACGCACACATTCAGGAGCCACGCATACACACACACACACACACACACACACCAACACTACCCCCCCCCACACACACACACACAATTAATATACCTTTTTAATTACTAGTATTTCATTTATTATTTAAAGTTGAGCTGGCTCTTGAGCACAAGAAATTTCATTACTGATAAATCCTTTTATGAGTACATGACCATAAACTTGAACTTGTACTTGGGCTTGAGACTTGAACTTGAACTTGAGCTGCTGGTGGTAACTGTAATAGTAATAGTAACAGCAATAGTAATAGTTTATAGTATAGTATAGCAATAATAGTGTATAATAGTTCAGTAGTAGTATATAATAGCATAATGGTATAACTATAAGTAATAACACTATAGGTGATGCGGGTTGGGGGGGGGGGGGGGGGGGGGATGGGGGTCACCTTTGATGTCTCTGTGGACGATCATGTTGCTGTGCAGGTAGGAAACGCCCTCCAGTATCTGCCGAGTGTACTTGCGCGTCACATTCTCCGTCAGGGCTCCATACGCCTTCAGCTGGTCTTTAATAGAACCCTGAGAACAAGAGAGAGAGGAACCTTAGTCTTTAATAGAACCCTGAGAACAAGAGAGAGAGGAACCTTAGTGTTAACTTGCTGGTCTTTAATAGAACCCTGAGAACAAGAGAGAGAGGAACCTTAGTCTTTAATAGAACCCTGAGAACAAGAGAGAGAGGAACCTTAGTGTTAACTTGCTGGTCTTTAATAGAACCCTGAGAACAAGAGAGAGAGGAACCTTAGTCTTTAATAGAACCCTGAGAACAAGAGAGAGGATCCTTAGTATTAACTTCAACACTGTTACTTCAATTCTTACACAGGTGAACATCAGACATATTCCCTGTGTGTGTGTGTGTGTGTGTGTGTGTGTGTGTGTGTGTGTGTGTGTGTGTGTGTGTGTGTGTGTGTGTGTGCGATCACCCCTGACATGTACTCCATGAAGATGGAGACCATCCTTGGGTGTGTGTGTGTGTGTGTATGTGCGCATGCTCACCCCTGGCATGTACTCCATGAAGATGGAGAGCGTCCTCTCGTGTGTGTGTGTGTGTGTGTGTGTGTGTGTGTGTGTGTGTGTGTGTGTGCGTGTGCATGCTCACCCCTGGCATGTACTCCATGAAGATGGAGAGCGTCCTCTCGTGTGTGTCCCGTAGGCAGCCGTAGTACTGGACGATTCTCTCGTGGAACAGATTCTTCAGGAGCTGAATTTCCCACTCTAGAGCACTCACCTCCTGAAAACACACACACACACACACACAAAGTTTAAACGCAACAATGTAGACATTCTCACACACACACACAAACACACACACACACACACACACACACACACAAGTTTAAACGCAACAATGTAGACATTCTCACACACACACACACAAACACACATTTAACCCTTAGAACCCTAAGCTGTTTTTAGGGCATTTTCACTACCTTTATTCATAAGGATTTATTCTGGTCATTGTAAGTGCCACACACACATATTATATATTGGGGTTTTTTTCAGCAGAGTCTAGGCTATCCAGATCTGCCATAATTTCATGTATTAGTACTAGCATTGATTTTATTTTGATTTTTAAAGAATAAAAATATAAAACGCGTATTATAAAAATTCTTATATTTTGACATGTATCTCACCACAGCAAGCTCATAGCTCTACATGCATTTTATGTGTGTGTAGAGCAGACTATCCTGAATTGGGCAATATAATTGCCATGTTGGAGGGAAACTCTGGGGCTGAGCAATTTACAGAAATATGTGGTGTGTGATTTACGGAAATAAATGGCATTTTTTATTTAGTGATGATGACCTTTCTGTGCTCCATATCTGTAACACGAACTGATCTGACCTGACCCGAGTTTGCGTGTTAGCCTGTGTGCGCCTATGGTGTATGCACTCATAATGATTCTCAACTTTTTACTGCATTGCCATGAACAAAGTAAAGGCAACAAAGGTGTTTCTTTGTTGAACAAATTGGGATGCAATGTGAGCCTTGAATTGGATGCCATTCAGGAATTTGCTAGGATCTCAAAACCGGATTATGAAAATGCTTTGCCATAGAGAAACACATGATAGCGTTGGATTATAAACATGCTTTGCCACAAAAACAGACAAAAACCTGGGGTAAGTCCAGCTATATGAAGTTATTATTTTGCTGTCACTTGGTCTGTTTTATAACCCAGAAGGATGTACTTGGTATCAAACGATAGCCCTGTGTCTCCTCTTTCATCTGATATGCTTGCCATATCTATGCGATCACGGGTTCGCGAGTAATTCAAACGAGAGTAATGGGTGCGCAGGTGAACGCAGAGAAGTATAGACTGTAAATATGATGCAATTTGATTTAATTTCATGATTTTTTTAAATGTTCATACTTTAACGTACAGACAAGTGCGTGATCTCGTTGGAAAGCCCCACTTCTCCTCTGTCACTCAATAAATCTCGCTGCGATGAACAGTTGCGGAGCAATGTAACAGAGAAGAGAGGGTGTGTTTTTTGACGCACTTTGCGTCAATCGGGTTCTAAGGGTTAACCATGATATGTCCACATTCACGCAAACACTTACACGGGACACATACACAAAACTACACACACTCACATTCATACAGTATACACTAGGGCTGTCAAACGATGATTTTTTTTAAGTGTGATTAATGAATATCTGAATTTCTATTGTTAATCGCGATTAATCGCATATTTTATCACATTCTGCATTTCAGAACTTTCCAGAAGTCCTTATTTTTTTTTTGGCCTTTTTATGCCTTTAATGATAGGACAGTGGAGAGTGACAGGAAGCGAATGGGAGAGAGAGCAGGGGTGGGATCCGGAAAGGACCACGGGGCGGGAATCGAACCCGGGTTGCCGGCGTACGGTGCAGGTGCCCCAGCCAGTTGCGCCACAGCTGGGGCCCAGAAGTCCTTATTAACAATGTAAAGCAATTCTCACCAGTGCATCTTGATCGAGAATCAAATGAATGCAAAGAAAGTTACTTTATGAACTTAACTTTAGGACGTATTTGATTATTGCAAATCAAATTTCAAAAGCTGAGCAGAATGTCTTTTAAAAAATATAGCCTGAATAAACTGAAATAAATGTTACAGCAGAAGTGCATGCACAAACTGTACACACATTATAAAAGGGCATAACAAACAAAAAATACTCCACACATTCATTATCTTTAAGTTCAGTTGAAAATAAGGAACTTCCCATATTGAGAAATATGCACAAGTGCATGTGCAAAATGTAGCTTAGGCCTACAGCACATTTCAATGAAGTGCATAACAAACAGAAATAGCCTAGGCCCTATCTTCGGTAACTATGTTCAGTTCGGTAACGGTGTACGCGTGTAAACAATGTTTAGCTTGTAGATTCTAGTTCAAACTTGAAATACTTCTGTGATATTTTATTTCCATGTAGACTGAGCTGACTGGGAGTTTTTTTTTTTTTTTTTTTTTAAGTAAAACGCGCTATTCAGAACTGCGTTGGTGTTTATCATCTCCATGACGACAGGAGGAGGACCAGGCAGAAGCCTACTAGGAAGCAAAGAGCGGAGCTTTGCTAGGAAGTGTCTGTGGCAGTTTGAGGACAGAAAACGGTGCATCAAAGAGTCAAAATAGTAGCAGCCAAAGAGAATCGTTGATAACAGAACAAGTGACGGTGTAAAATAAAACATCTTTTAGATGCAGCGGCACACGATTAATGTGAATAAAAAAGCGGAAAAAATGAACGTGTTATGCTTGGTCCTTAATCGCATCATGAATCATGATTAACATGTTAACTCTGACAGCCCTATATATATATATATATATATATATATATACACATACACACACACACACACGCATATGGTATGTCCACAGCGCACACACACAAACAGGTATTTCATTTCCCTGGAAACCCCAGTATTCATTCACACCTAACAGGTGTTCTGGGAAGTAACAGTGTAATTGTTCATTGTGTTCATATTTCCTGAAGTGAATCATGACCAAACACACACACACACACACACACACACACACACACACACGCACAGATAGAGATGTAACAGGACATATGTGACTTCAAACCTGAAACACAAAAATACTCCTCACCTTGCTGGTCTCCGGGCTGTCAGGGTCAAACTGCACCTGTTTGACGGCGAGCTCTCGGCCGGTGTCTGCATCGTAGCAGAGGAAGACGCGACCGAACGCCCCCTGACCCAATAGCTTCCCCAGGCGCCAGTTAGTGGGGGCACGCGGGGCTACACACACACACACACACACACACACACACACACACACACACACACACACACACACACACAGATGGAGTCAACACACACACACACACACACACACACACACACACAAACAATAGAGACATGGAGCGATCACACACAAGTACCCAGATGGAGTCAACACACACACACACACACAATACAGAGATTAAGTGAAGACACACACACACACAAAACACAAAGACGCAGTTAACACACACACACACACACACACACACAAATATACATGGGCTCATGGTTAACAATCATCTTAACATGTCCCTGTAAATCCCTCCTGTGACTTGTCTTTCACATCCATTCATTCATTCCTTCATTTAGTGATGCCTCAGCATTGTGAATGACCTCCACTACACTAATAAACTTTGCTTCTCTGGCAGGCTCACAGACTTCCTTCCTGTACCATTCTCGATCACTCCATCTCTAACAGTTTCTGAGAGCGAGCCAAGTCTAATCAGACTGGTCTGCCAAGCAGGCGAGTCGTGTAGTATCCTGTTTGTCGCTGTCGATGCTCCTGATTGGCGGATAACCGAGTATGCCCAGTATGTCACTTCCTGTGGCATGCACTTCCTGTCATGCCAGTGGCACTCAGAGATGTATACGCGATACGTATTCATATCTATGGATGTAACCTTTACTGGAGACTCTTTCTCCATCTCCTCTCTCCTGATTGGTTGGCACTCTGCCCCTCTCTGATACATACATGGACACGCAAGCTGTAATCAACCTCTGGTCGTGAAGCATGCTACACTAATATACTGCTTTAGAAGAACTATCCAAAAGGTGCTCAGTCTTTCTTCCTGTACTTGCGCCCGCTCTTAATATTTCCTGAGAAATAAAACCCTTATGGCTCCTACACACAGTTGCGTTCCGTCAACGCATGCCGTGGGTGTTCCCGACGGTAGCTATGCAAATGACTTGAAGTATAACCGTAATTTGATTGGTTGGTGCCGTCCGTCGATTGGCTTGATTGGCCGCTGCCGTCTGTCGGTGCAGCAACAGCTGAACTTCTCAACGCGAGCGACGGGAGAAACGCGACAAAACAGACCCCAATTCAGTTTCGGCAACGGATAACGTGAGCCCATGTAAAGTGAATGGGATGCGTCTCCAGCAACGCAACGCAACGCACGCAGCTGTGTGTAGGAGCCGTAACTACACTTTCTCTGTCTCCTCTCTCCTGATAGGCTGGCAGCCCGACTCCCTCCTGTCACTCACAGCGGCTGGGCGGGCTGATGTCCATGACGGAGAGGGTGGGCGCGGGGTTGGAGGCGGAGCTGGGGGCGGGGCTGGGCTCGATGTCAGAGCCGCGGCGGCGGCGGAATCCTCCCGGCTCGTCCAGCTCCGGGCTGAAGATGCTACTGCCGCTGCTGCCGCTGGGCGACTGCTGCTCCACGGGGCTGAAGCTGACCGGAGAGCGAACGCCCTGACCCTGCGTCCGCCGCGCCCGCGGGAACGTCTTGCGCCCTGGGAGACGGGGAAGAAGACAGAGAGGGAAAAGTGTGTGTGTGTGTGTGTGTGTGTGTGTGTGTGTGGGGGGGGTACATACATACACATGTAATATACAAACGTATATAAGCATGAAATGCATTACACATTTTGATAATTAAAAATAATCAGTTAAAAGGAGTTGAATTTCAGAATCTGAAAAATCATGTGTGTGTGTGTGTGTTGCGCTCACCATCACTGTAGTCCTGGAGACCAAAGGGGATGTGGTATCGCCGTGGATACGTGCCACCCTTGCCAGACTTCTCAAACACAGGGATGTCATACTCTACATCAGCAGAAGAGAGAGAGAGAGAGAGAGAGAGAGAGAGAGAGAGAGAGAGAGATACTTTAGTCATCTCAAGGGAAATTTTCAAACTCAGGCTCCGTTCATCTAAACACACCGCATAAGCTAGACACACACTCAACTCTACACACACTCTCAACTCTACACACTCAACTCTACACACACAAGATACACACTCAACTCTTCTGTTTCACACCGGCTCAGAGACAAGAGTTAAATAGCATTATACAACAGTTAGGTACAGTCGAACTATTTATTAATTTTTGATTGGACGAGACGAGAAGCATTCTATGAGTCATCACAAGTGGCGATATCCCAGCACAACGCCACTCGTAATGCTAGTAGTAATCACTCCGCGAATGATACACTCCATCTGTTAAAACAATACCAACATTCCCTTCATTCCTAAAAAGCCTCAGCAAGAGAAATGAATGCACTAGCGACTAACATTTTCACTTGGCATCAGCAGGGAAAAGAACAGACATGGGTTTTTTATATATATACTTAGCTAGGCTAAGGCCAGTCAGATCATCTGTTCTATTCTCCACCAGCACTGCACAGTGCAAGAAGATGCATATAAAAACCACTGCTGGGTTGGCTGGTTGTTATTCCAGACATATCACTCCTCAGCCAGATTGCGTTTGTCTGGAAAAACACATTACGCAATTTAAAAAAAAAAACACCTTTTAAATATAGCCGCAAGCGGCAATGGCGGGCCCGAGCACCTGCGGGCCGCAACCCGTGACATGTCGGAATCCAACAAAGCACCGACGTGGTGCGTTTGCGAAATGTACATATTTGATGCGTGTGCTATTTGCTTTTGTATTTTATTTTCTGCCACATTTACTTGCTTGGCCAGGTGGGGGCGCAATGCAAGGCAGGCCCATTGGGTGTCATCATAGTCATAATATATATTAACCTGAGAAATTTCAGACCATTTTAAGCAAAGAACATTTCTGATACACTTTTTGGTTGGCCAGATGGTGGCGCTATGTTAGGCATTGAAATTACACATGTGAATATCATCACAATAATGATATCCAAAATGTTTGTAAACTTTCAGATCAATTACTTAAGGCATTGTCCATTTCTGGCACATTTTCTGCTTGACCAGGTGGTGGCACTATGCCAGGCAGGCCCATTGGGTGTCTGGATATCATCATAATCATTATATCTATTAACCTGAGAAGTTTCAGACCATTTATTCAAAGCATAGAGCATTTCTGGCACATTTCCTGCTTGGCCAGATGGTGGCGCTATGCTAGGCCTGTGAATTACGCATGTGAATAACATCACAATAATGATATCCAATATTTTATAAAGTTTCAGATCAATCACTTAAGGCATTGTCCATTTCTGGCACATTTCCTGCTTGGCCAGGTGGTGGCGCTATGCCAGGCAGGCCCATTGGGTGTCTGGATATCATCATAATCATGATATCTAGTAACCTGAGAAGTTTCAGACCATTCATTCAATGCACTGTGATTTATGACACATTTTGTGTTTATGTGGTGAGATATTAAAATCATATCAAATATATAACTTATCAAAAATCCCTTCACAATTTAACATCGGCGACATCTTGGCATAATATTTGGCAAATTTCAAATGAATCTGACAAAAGGAGGAGTATGTTCAAATTGATCATATGACATCAGTATAATTGTCATTCTTTCTGTTGCCAGTTGGTGGCGCTATGCCAAACATGCATTATGGGCATGTCAATATCATCACTCCCATGGTATTCAAAGACCTGTGAAATTTAAAAAATTTCAAGCCATGCATGGTGAATTAAGACAAATTTATTGTTTATGTGGAAGGGTATTAAAATTCATAGTTATGCCATTTTGTCAAATTACAACATATCAAAAAAAGCTTCACAATTTAGAATCAGAAGCATATTGGCATCATGTATGCCAACTTTCACATGAATCGGATCAACCGTCTAGGAGGAGTACGTTAAAATTGATCATGTCCACAATGCACAAAATCCCAATTACCTCACTTCCTGTGGGCGTGGCTAATGGCATGTTAAAGGAGAATTCCGGTGTGATATTGACCTAAAGTGTATTGAAACATGATACCGAGTGTGAACGTATGTCTCATAGCCCATCTCGGCTTGTCCCCTGCACTCCAAAATCTGGCGCTAGTTAGCCGATGCTACCAACAGCTTTTTCAATAGTGGTGCTTCGGCATCGGGCTAGCCATGCAAATAAATCACTGTTTTACACCCATTTACGAGGCTCAATTGAGAACTGCCCGGCCGTGAGGCTGTGACTCATCTGTATGTGTGTGTGTGGCCGTGCGACTGTGACTCATCCTGCCTGCTGATAGGGCCCCTAAAGGACTACAGCAGGTTATACCAGTTAGCCCATTGATAGCCTGTAGCAAAAAGGGAGCTGTAGGTTAACCGGTGTCGCCCACTTCCAGTGAATCATGCTAAGCTAAGCTAAGGTAAGCTAACAGTGTCTGACGATTATTGCCCATACAGAGATGAGAAGGGCATGTATGCTCTTATAAATCTAATTCTGGGGTAAATGGCGGATTAATTTATTCTAAGTAATAATTTAAATAATTTATTCTAAGTATTCCAAGTAACTAATTACCGGTAAAAAGGATAAAGTTCCTGTGCACAGCCTTCCAGGTGCTGGTGAGGTGCAGTCGTCAATAAGATTAAAAGGAAAGTGAAGGATCACTGAGTGAGAGTGAACCTGATTAAGCATTGGCGAAACGCGTTGTTCACTAAAAAATAAACCAACAAAGAAATCCCACCAGTGTGCGGTGATCCTTCACTTTCCTTTTAACTAATCACCGGTATTTAAGTTGGTGTGTTCCTTTAAACAGTCTATGCCCCTACTACTCAGTGATGTCTCCTGCTTCACACAGTGTAACCATGTCAGGAATCAGGAGAGTCCGAACTGGGACCCCTTTGGCTACTGGAAGAGTCCCACCTGCCCTGCTGCTCCTGCCGCTCTCGTCTCAGGTGAGCTATAGAGGGCGGAGAGGTGCCACCTGTCGGCTGCTTACCTGGGAAATCTTGGTGGTTGTCAGGGTAACTTTGAGCACGGGGCATCCGGGACTTTGGGTAACTGTCACTGCACACGAGAGAGAAAGGAGAGAGAGTTAGGTGAGGTGAGAAGCCATAGCTAAATAAGATATTTGTTTTCACTTAGTCATTATATGTACATTACATTATAAAGGCTTTTGAACTTCATTTGAAACTACTATTTTTAACTAATGTTGTGTTCACACACTGTAAGTTGCTTTAGACAAAAGCAACATGCCAACTACCATAAACATAAGCGTCAACATTAGCTGAGCCCTCGAGCAGACATGACAGGAGAACAGGACTTTTCTCAATACAAAGTACGCTAAAGAACGAGTTTCAAGTTCGAACTTGAAAAGTTAAGATCGTGAGTCCAGACTCTGGAGAACGCGAGGACACAGGACGCTCAATTTGCAGTTTGAGACAGCAGCGTTCTTGCCAACGGCAGCTTCTCTCGGAACAGCTCGGGAGTCTAGTCATTTACCTATTGCTCTATTGGTCTACCCAGTATTTCTGACATTTACAATAAAATATATAATTCACCAGCTTGTTTAAGTTTGTTTCTCATTGATTTTTTTTTATTAAATATTAATAACAATATATTCACTTGCCGATGGCGGGAACAACGTTTGAAGTTCGCAGTTTAAGTGACAGTTATGATTAACGTTAGTTGTGAAGCCTGTAGCCTACTGTTTATAGCCTAAACATGGATCGGATTGTAGCAGCAATTATGATAGGTAGGCCTATTATGTATCAATGCTGCCATTTCTCTTATGTGAGTGTCACGGCTGAGCTGACGTAATGCATTGTGGAATCTTCAAGCCACCAAGTCACCACCCGATGCATCCTTGATAAAACCAACGATTCGAGAACACTTCCGGGAATGTTATGCGTTCTTGAATAAATGCGAAAAACTTGTGAATTGGAACAGTACTTCGGCGGTGATTGGTGACGTTTCAGAACGATTTTCAAGTTCATGAGAACACAAGTATAGAAAAGAACGCATATTGAGAAAAGCCCCAGGACTCACCTGTCAGGAGAACAGGACTCACCTGTCTAGAGGACTCACCTGTCTAGAGGACTGTCCAGAGACGGGCAACTCCCCGAGGCCGAGTTCTCAGGACTACTCATAGACAACGGGTCCAACATCTACAAGGTAGGAGTGGGGGGGAAGAGGGAGAGAGAGAGATAGAGAGAGAGGGAGAGAGGGTGAGAGCGAGAGAGGAAGAGAGAGATAGAGAGGGAGAGAGGGAGAGAGGGAGAGAGAGAGGGTGAGAGAGAGGGAGATAGAGGGGAAGAGAGGGAGAGAGAGAGAGAGAGTTGGGGAGAGAGAGAGAGAGAGAGGGTGAGAGAGAGAGAGAGAAGCACAAACTCAATCAGGAGTCTGGGTAACACTGCTTATGTGGTGCATAACTGTAAGAGGAGATAATTCAGCTACAATAACTTTGCAGTTCAGCAGTGAAGGCTAACTCAGTGTGTGTGTGTGTTAGGGTTAGAGTTAGGGTGTGTGTGTTAGGGTTAGAGCTAGGGTGTGTGTGTGTGTGTGTGTGTGTGTATGTATAAGGTAGCTCACCTGGTCCATGCTCTCTGGGATAATTGTGTATGTGTTTGTGTGTGTGTGAGGTAGTGCACCTGGTCCATGCTCTCGGGGATAAACTCTCCCTCGCTGTTGATGCTGGTGAAGGAGCCGTTGCGAGCCACCTGCTGCAGAGCATCAGGGATGTAGCCTGGAGGAGGGGAACTGCGGTCCGAGGAACCTGGAGAGGAGACGAGGGAGAGGAGTAGGAGGAGATGAGGAGGAGGAGGAGGAGATTAGGAGGAGAGATGAGATTAGGAGGAGGAGGAGGAGGAGAGATGAGGAGGAGAGGAGATGGAGAGAGGAGATGAGGAGGAGGAGGAGGAGAGAGTAGGAGGAGAGAGGAGATGAGGAGGAGGAGGAGAGAGTAGGAGGAGAGAGGAGGAGGAGAGAGAGGAGATGAGGAGGAAGAGAGAGAGGAGATGAGGAGAGAGGAGATGAGGAGGAGGAGAGAGGAGGAGGAGAGAGGAGGAGGAGAGAGAGGAGATGAGGAGGAGGAGGAGATGAGGAGGAGGAGAGATGAGGAGGAGTAGGAGGAGATGAGAAGGAGGAGGAGAGAGGAGGAGTAGGAGGAGATGAGAAGGAGGAGGAGAGAGGAGATGAGGAGGAGGAGAGAGGAGGAGGAGATGAGGAGGAGGAGAGAGGAGGAGGAGATGAGGAGGAGGAGAGAGAGGAGATGAGGAGGAGGAGAGAGAGGAGATGAGGAGAGAGGAGATGAGGAGGAGGAGAGAGGAGGAGGAGAGATGAGGAGGAGAGATGAGGAGGAGGAGGAGAGAGGAGATGAGGATGAGGAGGAGAGAGGAGGAGGAGAGAGAGGAGATGAGGAGGAGGAGGAGAGAGGAGATGAGGATGAGGAGGAGAGAGGAGGAGGAGAGAGAGGAGATGAGGAGGAGGAGGAGGAGAGAGGAGATGAGGATGAGGAGGAGAGAGGAGGAGGAGAGAGAGGAGATGAGGAGGAGGAGGAGAGAGGAGATGAGGATGAGGAGGAGAGAGGAGGAGGAGGAGGAGATGAGGAGGAGGAGAAAGAGGAGATGAGGAGGAGGAGAGAGGAGGAGGAGAAAGAGGAGATGAGGATGAGGAGAGAGGAGGAGGAGAGAGAGGAGATGAGGATGAGGAGGAGAGAGGGTGAGAGAGAGTGCAGCAAGAGTAGGAGGGAGATAAAGCATCATGATCATCAATGTACAACGGCCAGAGAGGGGGAAACACACCTAGCTCTTCTTCAGAAAGAGAAAAACTGACGGAAACAGAAACATAATCGTCATTAATCAACAGGTGTGTGAGAGTGACTAATAATCGTCATTAATCAACAGGTGTGTGAGAGTGACTAATAATCGTCATTACTCAACAGGTGTGTGAGAGAGTGACTATTCACTCCTAGTGTATTGTGTATACGTGAATACTGACCGACATAAGCATGGAATTTCAAGGGGCCAACCATGTACCCCTGAAATGTGTGTGTGTTAGAGTGCGGTTCGGGGCGCATATCTCTGAAATGTGTGTGTGTTAAGAGTGCGGTTCGGGGCGCATATCTCTGTCTGAACCCTGCCCGCGTCCAACAGAGTTGCGTCCGAGCCCGACAGGCATTTTCATTTTTATGTCCGAACCCGACCTGAGCCCGATGCAGACGATGCCTCAGTTATTCCCATGCTAATGAATTCTCACGTTTGTGGATAGCCTGTCTTTAGCCCATTAAACAACTGTCATAACGGAATTCTTAATTGTCTACAGAATCAGATGAGTGCATGCATGCAGGTCACACCCAGCGCACATTAACACAAGAGGCCCAAGCAAGCATAGCCTATTGAAACAGAATTCTAGTCTTACCATTGGCGAAAAGTCTTGAAATGAACTGCAATATTCTGAAATTACGAACCTTCTGTCACTGATACATATGCAGCATCGACGTTAATAGGGGCAACTCAAGGAAATCCTCTCCTCAGATCTTGCACACAGGAAAAAGGCTGTTCTTTTTTTTATATTTTATTTTATTCTCAAAAAACAAACGTTTGCATCATGTGAAACAGACCTGTTGGTTACCCAACATAATAAGCTATTTCAAATGTAAAACGTCCAATGCATATCGCCCCCATGTGTCCGAACCCGAACCATATCGCCCCCATGTGTCCGAACCCGACCTGACCCGACCACACTCTAGTGTGTGTGTGTGTGTGTGTGTGTGTGTGTGTGTGTGTGTGTGTGTGTGTGTGTGTGTGTGTGTGTGTGTGTGTGTGTACCTCTGAAGTCTGTGTTGTCCAGGTTCTCACGAGATGGCAACAGATCCATACTGGAAACAGAGTTCTGATAGAAGGACAGAAAACAAACACTCCGCTCAATAGCAACGCATTTCCACACAGCCTCGCATACAGAAGACAAACTGTCCTGGTTTAAAAATGACACTTCATAGAAGTATAAAGCTCTGTCTGTGTGTGTGTGTGTGTGTGTGTGTGTGTGTGTGTGTGTGTGTGTGTGTGTGTGTGTGTGTGTGTGTGTGTGTGTGTGTGTGGAGAGAGGAGTTTTTCAGGACATGATTAATGAGGTGTAGAGCTGTGTAGGAGCTCAGCGTATTTCTCTGCGACGTGCGGAGACGGCCGCGGGGGCATTAAAATAACACTGCATATCCCCAGCCCCTGCAGCAGCGCGCACAACACCACTATTCTCCTGCTTTATGGGGGGCTTTTATGAACACAGTGGATTTGAAACCATCAATCCGACTACGAGGCTAAAAGAAATACTCCATCACAAGGTGCTGTTCAGGAAAGCGCTTAGCTTTAATGATGCATGCAGCAAGACTTCCCTGAGCCCAAAACATCACTGCTGCAAACCATCAAGTCACTGCTGCAAACCATCATCTCACTGATGCACTGATATCTCCACCACCATCTCCACCTGCAGCAGCGCAAAATACTGATGAAACGATCAAAACAATCTGTCAAGGTGATGATACTTGGGGCAACTATTTGAGCAATGTTGCTGGGCAACCACATCACCTGGTGCCATGGTTCATGATGATCATGACAGTCTTGCACTACTACAAAGAAAAATGTGCACAAAATCCACAGGAACGTGCCAGAAGAACAATACTCAGGAACATTGCTCAGCAATATTGCTATAAAAGTTGCCTAGTGTATCGTCACCCTAAGAGTGCGGTCATGCCGATCCCAGGGTGTTGAACTGATGCATCAAAATCAGAAGCAGCGCTGGATAGCTGTTAGTGAAACAACTGAAGAAACTCTGAAAGCGGTCAGCACTCATGGCGCCGCCTATTTGCGGAGCACTTAACAGATACCAAGGTTTTGAGCTGATGCATCAAAAACCCGAGGTGTTGAAACCCAACATGTGTGGTTGGTTAAACAACTGATGAAACTATGACCAAAAAGAGGTCATGCAGAGCTCAGGGTTTTCGGCTGTACCAGGGACACTTGACAAACAGGCTTTCACCATCACCGCATAAAGCAACACATCTCTTGGCAACACACTACTGTTTACACACACATTACATCATTCTTAAACTCTATTAGGAAATTCAAGAGGCACTTTTCTTGGTAACTAGTCAGTGACAAACCTGTGTGAATCACAAGAGCCCTGCATAGTCACACACAGGAGTAGAGACCCAGCTCACAACTCAAACCTCATTACAAGTTCCCCACCATGTGCAACACAACCGTTAACTAGAACCCAAACACACTGTGAGACACAGCACATAGCAATGCTTTATCTAGACGGTTGTGTTGCACATAGTGGGGAACTTGTAATAAGGTTTGAGTTGTGAGCTGGGTCTCTACTCGTGTACGTCTAGATAAAGCATTGCTATGTGCTGTGTCTCACAGTGTGTTTGGTACTACCAAACACACTGAGACACAGCACATAGCAATGCTTTATCTAGACGTATTTACAGGTGTATTGTACCAGACATCTATGAACTAAAAGTGTACACTGTCTCCCACAGCATATTTGCCTTCTAGGACCTTAACATTTACATGTATTCATGTCTCCGGAGAAACTTGGGGTTAAGTGCCTTGCTCAAGGACACAACAAAGGAAGTCCAGAATTGAAACCACAACTTTTCCTGGCTACTGCATGCTAGCCCAGCTCCGTAACCACTACGCTAGCACCACCAGAAGTAGATTACTGTATTTGCTCTCTAGCGTCTGCCACCACGGGCTGTCAGAAATTGTTGTCCGGTCCATGCAGTGGAAAAGGTTGGGAACCCCTGTTCTAGGTGAAATAGCTTGCGTGGTTCAGCCAGTGGAGTCCTGCCCTCAGACAGCCTCTGCTGCACCCTGCTGGTCAACCCAGGGAGAGCAGCCGGAGCGCACGCTGCAGGTCTGCTCAGACACCTAAACAAGGTTCTGCAACAAGCCCCTTCTTCCCAGACACCTAAACAAGGTTCTGCAACAAGCACCTTCTTCTTCCCAGAGAAACAGACCACTCCACACACAGTGCACCAAGTGTGACAAGCACATTGAATGACCTCTGTGTATGAAATGCGCTATACAAATAAACTTGACTTGACCTATCTATAAACAAAGTGTGTCTCTGTGTCTCTGTATGCGTGCATCTATCTATCTATCTATCTATACTACTCTAAAAAGTATCTGTCTGTCTATCTATCTATCTATACTACTCTAAATAAAGTATCTGTCTGTCTATCTATCTATCTATCTATACTACTCTAAATAAAGTATCTATCTATCTATCTATCTATCTATATATCTATACTACTCTAAATAAAGTATCTGTCTGTCTATCTATCTATCTATCTATACTACTCTAAATAAAGTATCTATCTATCTATCTATCTATATATCTATACTACTCTAAATAAAGTATCTGTCTGTCTGTCAATCTATCTGTTGATATCTCTGCTGGTGGGCCCTGGCCGTGACCTGTCCTGCACCTCGTGACCTCTGACCTGCGTGGAAGCCTGCTGCACCAGCAGGATCTTGAGGCTCTTCATGTGGACGCTCCTGTCCAGCAGCTCCACTGCCTTGTCCAGATCATCCTGAGTGGTCAACGGGATCACCAGCTGAGAGGAGAGATACAGGGGAAATACAGAGCGAGAGAGAGAGAGAGGGGTGAGGAGAGAGAGAGAGAGAGAGAGAGAGAGAGAGAGAGAGAGAGAGAGAAAATAGAGAGAGAGAGATGAGGAAAGAGAGAGAGAGAGAGAGAGAGAGAGATGAGGAAAGAGAGAGAGAGAGAGGGGTAAGGGGGGAGAGAGAGAGAGAAAGAGGGAAGATGGGTGAAGAAAGAGAAATGAAGAGGTAAAGAAAGGGAAGAAAGAGAATAAGAGGGAGGGGGCGATGGATAGAGGGAGAGAAAGCGAGAGGGAGAAGGTAAGGTTAGTGAGAGTGACGGAGAGATAGAACATGAAAATGAGGGAAGAGAAGGAAGAGGAGGAGAGAGAAAAATAGGGGGAGAGGGGGAGAGAAATGTGGGGTCACTAACGAGGTCACTAACAGGCAGTAAAAGGTGAGCAGGAGATGAGCTCACCCCATCATGTGGTGGCGGTGTAAAAGTGGGGTGCTTGTTACCTCGTTATTGGTGTAGTGCAGGTCCATAGTCTGACCAAAGGCTACTTTCGCCTTGGAGCTGAGGTCATCAAGACTGAGGGGCCGGGGAAACTGCAGAATCCTGAACGTCAGCAAAACAAAGACGAGAGTTAAAGGCATGATGATAACGTTGACGATTACTTAACCCAGGGAGGACAGATTTATATACATGTATGTATGTGTGTATGTATGTATGTGTGTATGGGTGTGTGTGTGTATGTACAGTATGTATGTATGACATCCACAAGGTTTTTCTTTCTCACCTCTTTTCACCTCTGTACTCAAACTTCACCCGAACATCATTCTGCACAAACACAACAAAAGCATGTTATTATGTTTGTTTTTGTATGTGTATATATATATATATATATATATATATGTATGTATTTTATATTTCTGCTGTAAGTGCATGTTGTGTGTGATGTCTGTATGCTACTGAGACCTTGAATTTCCCTTTGGGGATCAATAAAGTATCTATCTATCTATGTGAGTAAATGTGTGTGTGTGTGTGTATGTGTGTGTGTGTGTGTGTGTGTGTGTGTGTGTGTCTCTAACACACCTGGTTCTTGGGCGAGGAGGCCTTGGGCTTGGCCAGGTCTGCGAGCATGGCGGCAGGCTTGCTGGACCGGTGCAGCTCAGCCAGGTCCTGCATGATCGATTCAAGGGCAGCGTCTGCCAAACACAAAACACAGAGACCAGGGGTCAGAGTTCACACAAAGTTCAGACTTCCCCATCAGGCGAACTTCCTCTCTCTCTTCATAGAAGATTAGAAAGCTAGATACCACATTGAATGACAAGTTCTATTAAGTAGTTCTATTAAGTTTTTTTTTTATGCATAAGTATATATACTCTTTTGATCCCGTGAGGGAAATCTGGTCTCTGCATTTATCCCAATCCGTGAATTAGTGAAACACACTCAGCACACAGTGAACACACAGTGAGGTGAAGCACACACTAATCCCGGCGCAGTGAGCTGCCTGCAACAACAGCGGCGCTCGGGGAGCAGTGAGGGGTCAGGTGCCTTGCTCAAGGGCACTTCAGCCGTGCCTACTGGTTGGGGCTCAAACTGGCAACAGGTCCGAAGCGCTGACCAGTAGGCCACGGCTGCCCTATTAGGTGGCATCGTAAACGCGGCGGCAGCACCTTTACTGTCTATGGGGGAGTGACCGCAACACCTGCCGCAATCAGAGACACCTGTCTGATTTCCAGTCAGAGTCACATGCTGCTCCATTGGCCTCCAGTGATTGCTGCCCCCACTAAGATGGCGACCCTATTTACGTACGATCAGGAGTCTAATGCGGCATCTAGCTTTCTGATATCTAAGTTATGTCTCTCTTCCTGACACATTGGTGCTCATTTAGAGGTGCAGGTTAACTGACTACTTTAAAACACATCATCGGTGGAAACTCTCTTGCCCCATTCATACACTAGGGCAAGCAATGAAAGTCTTCATCATAGCCTACATCTGACAAGCTCCTTACATTAATTTGCCCTTAAACTTAGGGTTACACAAAGCACATTTCCATTTGCCAGTGGAAACTGGCAATTTTGCTAGTTTACTACTTGACAGCGTCTTCACTATGGAAGCTACCCAGTGTCTACAGGTGCAAGCCACCCAGCGTATACAGGTGTAAACCCTCTCCTGAGCTATAGGGTCACAGAGAGGCAGGACGGGCTCCGGACAGTGCAGCCTTAAAGGGGAAATCCGGCGATTTTTCACACAGATCTCAGTTTCTTGAGGTCACCAAGTACTTTTGGTACGGAAAATAAAAACGAGCTAAAACGAGCTAAAGCAGCCAGACAGCTACAGCACTACACTCTGGGGGCATGTTCCTGAGCCCCCAGGTTCATGCCCCCGCCCCAGAGTGTACGGCTGTAGCTGCCTGGCTGCTTTCTTTTTTTTTTTTTGTAGCGTCTGCGATTGTAGATTACAAATTCAGCTTTATTGTTGACAGTGCTGCCCAATAAAATCCAATGTTTATCGAATGGTTCTCAGCTGAAAATGTCAGTGTTGGTGTACGTGGTCAAGTGATAGAAAGTGTCGGTGCACTTCTGTCGACACTGCACTGTACGCCGGCGGTTCGATTCCCGGCCCGTGGTCCTTTCCGGATCCCATCCCTGCTCTCTGTCCCACTCACTTCCTGTCATCCTCCATTGTCCTATCATTAAAGGCATAAAAAGCCCGCAAAAAAAAATATACTAAAAAAAAATTACAAGGGCCAGACTCCCCAAAGCAACTCTGGGTAAAGTGCCTTGCTCAAAGACACAACGGTGGCGGCCGGGAATTGAACCCACAACTTTTCCTGGCTGCTGCAAGCAACCCCAGCCCCATAGCCGCCCATTCGGGTTTATTTTTATATGAAAAACAATGGACATGGAGTGGTAATCAAACACTGACATGAGGAGGCATGCCGTGCCGCCACACTCACGTCTGCGCTGGTGTGCAGCTGGCCTCATAGTGCCAGTCTCTCAAGCTGGCATGTCAACTATGTCCAGCCATGCCCAGTCATACCCACACAGGGTCTGGCACTCTTGAGCAGGGGAAGCACCTGCGGTTCTTAATGCCCGGCCTACACCAGGTGCACAACTGAAGCTCTCCGCTTGTGGAGCATAAAAGTAGTTTTAGAAGACTGGTTTAATTTCTTCAGATATACACGCCACTATCACATGTGGCAGAGCCAGTTCCATTGGTTACAGTGGAAGCTAATTGCTGCAGCAGACGCTGCATGAACGGACAGGACACGCTTCAGTTACATGCCTGGGGTAGCCTGCCTGCATCAGTGTGTAGGTCCCCTTCAATTCAACATACTGATCCATACCACTGATCTCAATTTAATCTTAATGGGGAAAAACACACTTTGACTGACTGACTGGCTGGCTCTGGTTAATGAGGAGGCCATTAGGCTATGATGAGAGTGACTGCCTCATTGGTTTTATTTGACATCTAGGTCTATTAAACATCCTTCATGTGTGACTGAAAATCAAAATGCCCTCATGTAAGCAATTAATGATGTTAAGGGCAGGGAGCCTGGGGTTGACTTCTAGTATGCGACAAAAACTGAACTAAACTGAAACAATAAGGAGTTACTTAATCATTTAATGACAAAGTGCATTGATTAAGTCAGACTTCTCCCTGGTTCCTACTGTTTTTTAAATTAAATGAATGTAATAAAAGCTAGCTTGTTTAATATCATTTTTGAATATTACATTGTCAAAAGTCATGTGCACGGTCATGCCCAGACCTTTTTCAGTGTGTGAAGCTGAACAAACACCTCAGCACCTAATACTTCTACTAAATGTATTTAGTAACACACAATGAACAACTACCGTATTTTCCAGACTATAAGTCGCACTTTTTTTCATAGTTTGGCTGGTTCTGCGACTCAGGTGCAACATATACAGTATATATTTATATATATATGTTTTTTTCCTCTTTATGACACATTTTTTGACTGGTGCGACTTATACGATTGTTTTTGCCTGGCTATTGAAATCACCAGTACTGAAAAATTCACTGCAACATACTGTATTCTGGTGGCTTGTGACAACAGGATCAGCTGAGCAGGAAATGAATCATATTCTTACAGATACATCGAGGAATCGTTTTCCTCTGACCATCAGCACAAAAACGCCCGTAGCACTTGCCACTTTTAAGATTCTGTCCAATCTCAGACAGTAATTACTGCAAAACAAGACGCTAACAGAGCACAAGGGAAAATACCCAAGCACTAGGCTGTATCTTGTTTGCGTTCAAATTTAATCATTTAGCTGACGCTTTTATCAAAAGGGACTGATCAAAAAGAGAACAATCAAGGTGCAGTGCGACAGGGACGTGTTAGGGCAGAAATAAGTACTACTCACAAGTGGCAGTTCTAGAAGAGATCTTGTGTGTATAAACAGAACTATGCTCCATTGCTTTCTTTTGAGTCACATCACATTCACTCTGATCTACAGCTGCTGGAATTGTAGATCTCTAAGCCTAAGCAGAGGCCATGTTATCATTTGCATTTGTGCCTTAAGACCTTTGCTAGGTCTAAGTGATCAGCATGTTGGTATAGAGGCACGCTGGCATGCCCCTTTCCAGTATCAAATCAATCACACCCAGGTGGGTACTGCTACACATTTTGTTGGTTGCTGATGCAAGGTTTCCTCTTCATTGTAAAGTGCAGGGGTTATCTGATAAAACACTGTGTAAATGTAATGTGTTGATGTTCATATTATATGACATACTGCAACTGTATAGGCAGCAATAAAGCTGTTGTATACATACCCATAATAACAATGTTTTGTTGCACCCAGGAGTCCAGGAAAGAGGATTCGCCCATAAAATGGGTTCCTTTCTCCTGTCAAACCAAAGGAAGAATGAGTTAGGCTATGTCAAAAATTAAACTATTTCATTTGTAGTATTTCATATGTCACAAACTGCGCTTTCACCTAAAAGAACTAACAAGTAAAGTAGCTTTAACTATAGACATTTCTTAGCAGACTGACCACCTTCATATATGTCCCTCTCAATTGTAGCAGTCATAGGCGCATGAATGTGTAATCAAATGATTACATATAGTGGCATATGAGCCATCAGATTGGTCAATTTGGTCAATTAAAATCCTCATCATAGCTCTGGAGTCAATCCTTGTCATAGCTCTGGAGACTTGCCTAGATTAATACCTCACAAAGAAGCTTTCCCTTTACGTGAATCATGTGCAACCCAAAGCCACATTTTGACTATGACTTCGTGCACTGCATTCAGGAAAACGTTTTATTTCCTACAGTAGCTACTTCTAAAACAAACAACAGTTGACAGCTGTCATTTAATTGTGTTTCAGTATTTAGGAAAGAACGTGGTACCGTTTACGCAAAAACATTTAATTAAGCAGTATTGATCTGCAAATGACAACTAGTAATTGTCTGTTGTCATGCATTTTGCAGGAATGCTTTTGGCTTATTAAAATTGATCGGAGGGCCGCACAAATACCACGGAAGGATGTCAAAACACAACACACGATTCTTGTAACTTGTCTCCTCATTTTCATGTGGTTAACTGTAATAATTAAACTCGTAAAAGTTGTTTTGGGGTGTAGAAACATCTTTATCAGCAACAAATATGGATGTATAATAATTAATTAAAACACATAATTCATGTGACCATCTTCTGCAACTTGCAAGCTAACTAGTTAGTTGCTAGCGTGTTTGTCCCGATGCTAGGTAGCTAACTGTCAACGCAAGAGCGCAGTTAACTTTAGCCCGTATGTGAAACTAGTGGTAATCTAATGGCTTTGACAATCACTGTATGTCATGTATTTTCATTGTGATTTACATGTCAATTTAGTCGTAATACATAGTTGTCTACACAGACCGGACATCGCATCTAGTAGTATGCGAGAAAAGCTACGGAGTCATAACGTAGCACGATAACGTTACCTGTGCAATCAGCTAACTGAAATGCCCGTTAGCTCGCCTGACTTGATAGATTGGCCAAAAACCAACAGTCGAATGTGCGTCAAAATACAAATAGTTTTTTTAATATACTCATTATAAAGAAGTTAAACAACATACCACATTTTCGAAAACAACGAAGCTAATGTTCAGTGGCTGGCCAAATGTCTATGCCACCGTCACTATTAGCTTGCTAGCGATAACAGAAGCAATGCTGGCTAGGCACCACGGCTAGCTATCCTATCAAACCCAATTAAAACGCATCCATCCGGTTTTATTCAAGTTGCCAACTAGATTATAGGTAGGTAGGGATACACAAAAATACTCCTGAGACTGTAAATATATACAGAATCTTAAGTTTTCTGAATTGATATTGGCACCAGGTAACTATTAACCTAGCTATCAATATAGTTACCATTAGCCTAATTAAGTTGACATTTGGCTAAACACGAATGGCTAACTTAGCTAGCTAGCAAGTTGTCATGACGGAAGAATCAAGGCTTCGAGCTTATTTTGCTAGCTAACGTTAGCATAGATGACTAAATGCGTGGCTAACAAAGTAACTAAATAACACACATTCCCGCACTGAAATACACAATTGCATCTCTCCACTAAAGAAACAAACTATGAAAAGGTAGAGTAGTGAAATTGTGTCACCTGGGTGGGTTGTATCACTTTACTTCCTCATCCACAAGGCAAGGCCGCGAGGGCCCAGTGCCGTGTGACAGGCGCCGTCAGCGAGGATGCAGAAGTTGAAGAGTCCGCTTAGAACTTTACTCTAGTCCAAGGCCCGAGTGCATAATTCGACACTTTCAGCACGCCACAGGCCAGGCAGCAAAGTATTTTCCTCCGAAATGTAGATGAGGTTGCTTATGGAAAGAGAGTCTCCAGGACAGAAGGAAAAGTATAAAATATGGCGATTGCAAAAACTTAATCCACTCCAGTAGTCTGCTCTGTTTACATGCAAACGGCCCTTCCAGCACTGCTCGACTACGTACCCACCCCCCGGAACGAGACAAACACTGTTGGAAGAGTCCACAACTGCTGCACTTTTTTTTCTTTTTCTTTTTTGTTAAAAATTGGAGCGTTCGCCTCTGTCAGGTCGAGAGAGGCACGGAAACGACAACCTCAAGGTTCAGCAGAGGAACCGAAATACATTAATTGATTGAATTTCACATTTTAGCTAAATTACACTCGGGCATGTTTTCGTTCTTCTCTATGGCATGTGATTTTGTTTAATAGGCTACACCATCGTATGAACAGGACTTTGGACAGCATGTTTTGTCTTTTTAAATAGATAGATAGATAGCCTACTTGGCATCCAGTAGGTCTATATTATAGGCTACAACCATAACACAACAAACACATACGCACAGGTGAACCCAGAAATGTTGAGTACACCAAAGTTTTATGATGGAAATATATAGTATGGGTTCCCAGCACGCAGAAACTGCCGGAGGCTAATTTGCATATGTTGGGCAATTTGTGCAATTGAGCTAATTAGCATAAATTAGCATAATCACCTATATTGATCATATTATAAGAGCTGCTTGGCCTGTCAAAATGTGTTAGTCTGCATGTGCATGTTAGTATGTTTTTTGGGGTTACTGGAGATGCTGAGTCCATATCTGACATTTTCAAGATTCAAAATCACTATTTAAACTTGGTTTGGTCACGTTTTTACTCTCATTAAGCTGATTTTGCTAAGTTTTTTGGGGCGATTTAGACAGATTTTTGGAGGATAAAAATGTTCAGTGTTTAGGAATAATTTGGACCCTCAAGTTATTTCTGAATCCCACAATCATTTTGGAAATAGCTATTCACTGGCCCTCTGCTGTGACTCACAATTGAGTAACAAAGGGAAGAACTAGCCTCTACTACTCCTCACTGTCCTCATCCGTTGTCCTGTCACCATCTTCTCCAGACTCTTCATCCCTGTCCTTCTGCTGTTTTTGCTGTGTAAATATATTGCCACATGTAACATCACTGCCTTTGCAGAAACAATAATTAGTACAGGCCAGGCCTGCAGCTGCACAGCTGCACTTTCCAGATACATGTGTACACAGTTTCAACCCAGCTTTGCAGTTACAGCTGATAACATCTAACAAATCAGGAGGAGCAACAGGACTTGAATCGAGTGTGGGCAAGTTCCTCTCCTTTCTCCATACCTGTCTTCTAACTCCCTCCAAACGGGGTTATATCCACAGCCGGTGGATCAGGACGGTCTGCTGCTTTCCAAAGCAGCACCTGTAGATCGGCACGTTTTTCATGGAGGAGCAAGTTGCATTCTGTAGGAGACAGTGTCTTTAGTGCTGGAGGAGCCGGGAGTGGGAGACCTCACCGCCAGGGATGAATTACTGCACGGGCCTACCGGGCCCGGCCCAGGGGCCCAAGGGGTCAGGGGGCCCTGAAGCCCAAGCCTTTGCCTGAAATCATTGCCTCGATATCAACACATCAGGATGTAGGCTATGAATCTGATTTAATTTAGTATTGGCCATCCCCAAAATGCACCAGAATACAGGAAATCACATCAAACAAATTAAAACATTTCTGAGGAAGGACCTCCAAACCCCCCTTCCACATATGCGACAATTAATGGGGGGCCCTTAATACATCTGGGCCCAAGGGCCCGAAAGTTCATAATCCGTCCATGCTCACCGCTAGGTGGAGGCCCAAGCAAAAGGATCCGAAGAGAGCCCTTGTAAGGGGTACTAAGAAGCTTACAGAGGCCTTCAGTAGAAGCCGTGGGAGGAGACGAGCCGTTGCCTGGACCTAGCTACGGGAGAAATGCCTGAAGAGGGTTTTGATGCAGTGGCCACAGCGGAGAAGGACCACGCTACTGGAAGAGCGGTTTGAGGAAGCGGAAAATAAGGTAGTGACGCCGGCCTGGGCGCTGACTTCACCGAGAGAAGACCTTGAGCCCCTGCCCCCGCCGGGCAGCTTTAAGCTGGAGTTGCGGTGGCCCTGGCTGCGGAGCAGAGCAGAGGTGGAGCGGCAAGGAGTTGGTGCCTTGAGGATGGACGGTTGGCGGAGCCTGTTGGAGTCGGCCTGTTCGCCGGTGCTCTTTAGAAAAATAAGGGGGAAAAAAGTTTGTTGTGTGAAATCCGATGGCATGAGCCAGAGAGAAGGTCTAGGCCTTGGCGCGATCGTGGCGGTGTGGAGTGGCCGGAACAGCGGAGGACAGCTCTGCGACAAGGCAGCAGAGGAGGGACGCCAACGTCGGTAGCTGTAGCTGTGTGCAGCGTGGTCCGGCTGCGATGGAACTGGAGTCTGCAGCCCCGACTGGCGAGACGACGGAGTGGAGCATCGGAGGTGCAGTGCCAGTTACGGTGCTCAGCGCTGGGGAGTCTGTGGCAGTGGAGGCCTCGCCAGGTGTTGGAGGAACGTTGCGGTGGTGCACACTGCGAAAGTGCGACCTGAGGGCGTTCTCTGAAGGTAGCTGGGGACGAGAGGCGACTGACCAGGTGACTGCTAACACGCCCAGCACTGGGCCGCTGGTGGTTGTGGTTCCCCAGAGTGAGTAGGGCTCTTGCGGTGTGTGCACCCCACCTGCTGTGTGGCAGTGCCAGAGACTAATTGCTGGACTGAATGTGGGAACGCCTGCGCCGAGGATGGCAATGGCTTGTTGGGGGAGCTGTGTAACGTTGACGTGCTGGACTGTGCTTGAGATTCCCACGATGTTTCGCGCTGGGGATTCTGGGACCCCCCCGTGGGTCAAAAATCGTGATACGAATCGAATTGTTAGGTTGGTGTATCGTTACAGCCCTACTGTATATCGCTACAGCCCTATCCTCCAAAAATCTGTCTAAATTGAACCAAAAAACTCAGCAAAATCAGCTTAATGAGAGTAAAATGTGACCAAACCAAGTTTAAATAGTGATTTTGAATCTTGAAAATGTCAGATATGGACTCAGCATCTCCAGTAACCCCTAAAAACATATTAACATTGTCCATTTTGGCCAAGCAGCTCTTATAATATGATCAATATAGGCTATTATGCTAATTTATGCTAATTAGCTCAGTTACACAAATTGCCCAACATATGCAAATTAGCATCCGGCAGTTTCTGCATGCTGGGAACCCATACTATATATTTCCATTATAAAACTTTGGTGTACTCAACATTTCCGGGTCCACAATGGGGCTCTATGGGCTGTCCACCGGACTAATATATCTCATAGGCTACATAAAAATCACTCACAGAAATGAAATTATAATAAAATTAATAAGAAAATAAGAAATTTAAAGGAGCGTGTGGAAGGTCTGGTGTGGACTGACCATGTGATGCATTGACCATGTGAACAGTGCAGGGATTGAACAGTGCAATAACGTTGCTTATTATTAAATATTAACTATGACTGAAAATACAAGAATGTACACATATTGGAATAGCTTAACAAAGAAGAAAAATAATATAATTTAAGAATAATATAAAACAGAGAATACGTTCTAATATGTATATATGTTATGACCCCAGTCCAGACTGTAAGAGGGCTAATAAAGCCTGTGAAACAGTCAGGTGGACAGCAGACAAAATTATGATGGTAGGGGCTGAGAGAGACAGGCTCATACTAAAAAGTCGATTTGTCCCCTCACCTTTTGTGTGGCATTGAAAAGTTGGATGGCCCTGGGGACAAAGGACCTCCTCAACCTGTTGAGCATGACAGTGATAGAAGTCTGCCACTGAACATGCTTCTCTGTTTATTGAACGTGCTGTGTAGTGGGTGGCAGTCATGACTGTCCATGATCGCCAGCAATCTGTTCATGGTCCGTTTCTCTGCAGTTGAGTGACTCCTGCTCAATGCCAACAACAGAGTCAGCTATCCTTGCCAGCCTGTCCAGTCACCCAGCATCCCTCTTCTTAATGCTGCCTCCACAGTACAAAAGAGGACACTGGTAAAACGTCCAGAGGAGCTTACTGCAGACATTGGATGAGCGCAGCCTCCTTAGGAAGTAAAACCGACTCTGCCCTTTCCGATACAGTGCATCCGTGTTGGCTGACCAGTCCAGTTTATTGTCCAAGTGTATCCCCAGGTACTAATATGTGCTGACCACCTCCACATTGACCCCTTCAATGGAGACTGGCAGCATTGGTGGCTTAGATATCCTGAAATTCCCCACCATCTCCTTGGTCTTTGTTGCGTTCAGCTGCAGATGGTTGAGCCTGCACCATTGCACAGTAGTCATCCACCAGGTTCCTGGACTCATCCTCCTTTCTATCCCTGATACACCCCACAATTGCAGTGAGCGTCGTCCGAAAGCTTCTGCATGTGGCATGACTGAGTTGTGGCTGAAGTCCGACGTGTACAGGGTGAACAGGAGTGGTGAGAGCACCGTCCCGAGGCGCTCCAGTGCTGCTGGAGCTGGTCAAATGAGTGGCGGACCTGGGCTCTGAGGATACGGTGCACACACAGGCCACACAAGCAGGATCTTGTACCCAAGTGATTGAAATGGCCAGATGAACTCATGAATGCAACATTTAGTCTGTAAACTGATGTCAAACTAGATTCTGAATTATTTTACTAATCTGAAGCGATTCCCAAAGTCTGTCGATGTCATCTATTGGTGGGTACTTTAACTGGCTTCTGTGCTGTCATTTTCCTAATTGGTATAGGCTACTTCATCTGATGTTGTTATGCAGCCAGCCTACTCACCTAACGCCTCTGCCCTGACCTGTCAGAATCAAGTCGTGCGGGTGAGGGGCTTGTGTAGTGCAACCTGTAGGTCTACATGGCGAGAAGCTCAAAGAATAACAGTAAAACTGCAAGTATTGGCAATTAGAGAGCACCCTGTTTATTGCACAATTTCATCACAGAATACAGTAAGTGCATTGCATAGGTATACACTGTTAAAAAGCATGTGGTTACATTATTATAAACACTTTTACAGTCCAGTTGTACATTATACAATCATTCATGAGGTTTAAAAGGATACAGTTAATTTAACCAGACACATTTTCCACCATCCATCTAAGCAGGTAAAAGCTTCAGTAGAATGAAATAATATACAGGTAAGGCAGAAAGGTGTATAGTATTACAGGAAAAATAAATTAAATTGGTTACACCAAGAGGCCTTGACACTTTCGGACTGTTTAGTCCCATAGCATAACATAGTGTACCATAGTGTAACCTTAATTGGAAGCACATTCAAGAAAGGCTACCACCTAGCCAACAACATGCCTAAATTTGCAGCAGGCTAGCTCCAACATAACCATCTCTTATTCAACAAATACATTGCCAACTCCACATCTCCCCTCTTTGATGTAACGTATTAAGGGCATTGACACAATATAACTATAGAACAAATACAATTGAGAACTAAATATCTCTAGTTCAAACATCAAAGGATCATGTACGATCACACATCTGCTTATCTGATTTCATTAAGTATAAAAAAATGCACAAACAGTAGTAGTTGTTTACAATGTGAAATATGAGGAGATTCTGGCCACTAGGTGGCGCATTCTTCTAAGAATGTAGTAGGCATGTGGAATTAGATAGATAGGCAATTGTACCAAAGCATTTCAACACAAAACCTATTTTATATCTGTTATAAAAAAAAACCTACTGTTTTTACTTTACAGGAGAGCGTTAATCAGAATTGTCGATTGAAAAGACATTCTAAAATACTTAAGTTTGCCTCAGTGGCTATTTGGTCTAAAATACATTTTTACATACAGAAACATTGACCAGCAGAGTGACTGTAGGGCATTAAGGCCAGCAAATGCCTTAAATTCTACAGTTCATGGCCACAGCACAAGACATCAGACTACATGATGCATCTCTGAAATGACCCCCCCCCCCCCCCCCCCCCCCCCCCCGCACTGCTACTTTGCACTATGACCTTGATTACACAACACATTGTATCCTGTCCATTACGCAATCATGGACCTCGAGTTGTCGTATCTCTCCTTACTAGTGATTACAGTTTAACAGCAGCTACAGTAAGTGCAGGAAAGCCACAGTACCCAAACGTTCCTAATGTGACAGTATAGACTGGCCACAGCAACGTTACCCAAACGTTCCTAATGTGACAGTATAGACTGGCCACAGCAACGTTACCCAAACGTTCCTAATGTGACAGTATAGACTGGCCACAGCAACGTTACCCAAACGTTCCTAATGTGACAGTATAGACTGGCCACAGCAACGTTACCCAAACGTTCCTAATGTGACAGTATAGACTGTCCTGAATTTCCCCTTAGGGATCAATAAAGTATCTATCTATCTAGACTGGCCAGATGTGTCTGAACAAACTTGAATTGATATAAAAACAAAACAATGTTCAGTGGCTCAGAAACTTCGAGTAGTTGGGCTTTTCACACACTTGGTCAAAGTACACTTCGTCGTATAGAGATATATATAAATATATATATAAAAAGAGGACAGTATTATGGTTTACACTCTGTCCACAAACTTCAGGTTGATGGGGCCACCTGGACAGAGAAGGCCATGGGTCTTGGCCTTGATGTCGTCGGTGACGGGTGAAACCTCGATGCTGAAGTTCTGGAGGATCTGCAAGAGACAGATGTCAGGATTATCTCCGCTGTATTCAGAGTGTTCTCACCCCACTGTACTCCACCCCTGCCTCTCCTCACAGGCTCTCACACATAGGGACAGATAAGAGCAACTCAGCCACTGTTTTCTTTACATCTCAGAGGACATCAACATATGTAGATAAGTGACGGCACACACACACACACACACACACACACACACAATAAGTACCTGAGTGAGAGCAAGGTGCATCTCCAGTTCGGCGATCCTCCTGCCGACGCAGCTACGGATTCCGTACCCGAAGGGGATGGAGCCGAAGTTATCCACTCGATCGGACTGATCTTTCCGGATCCAACGGTCAGGGCGGAACTCCTCGGCCCCAGGGAAGTTTTCTTCGCTCATCGAAGTGGAAAAGTGGCACAGGGCGAGCTGAGTCTGAGGAACAAAAGACAAAACACAAGAGTTGAGCTTTTACTCCTTGGCTTTCTTACAAAGGCTGCTTTGGTAGGCCTGTGCCAATGGAAATGAACTGATCTGATGTGAAGAGGGTAGGGGGCCAGGGGTGGGGGTCAGCGAGAGAAAGAGGGGGCAGATGAGGAGAGGAGAGAGAAAGAGGGGGCAGATGAGGAGAGGAGAGAGAAGGAGGAGGGGAGATGAGGAGAGGAGAGAGAGGGAGATGAGGAGAGGAGAGAGGAGAGAGAAAGAGGGGGCAGATGAGGAGAGGAGAGAGAAGGAGGAGGGGAGATGAGGAGAGGAGAGATGAGGAGAGGAGAGAAAAGGAGGAGGGGGGAGATGAGGAGAGGAGAGAGAGGGAGGAGGGGAGATTTAACAGGAGACAAAGGTGGGTCCTTTGTCCGTTCTGCTGGCCAGGATTGGGTTACAGCGGGAGGCCAGATAAAAACAGAATTCCTTCAAGACCTGACGTCATACTTCATACATACAGAAACCCTCAGCAGATGTGTGTCTGTGTCTGGAGACCCTGAGATCATATTTTATATAGCACACTGTATGCCCTGTGTTGTGTGTGTGTGTTTGTGTGTGCATGTGTGTGTGTGCATGTGTGTGTGCATTTGTGTGTGCATGTGTGTGTGTGTGTGATTGTGTGTGCATGTGTGTGTGTGTGTGTGTGATTGTGTGTGCATGTGTGTGTGTGTGCGTGTGCATGTGTCTGTGTGTGTGCGTGTGCATGTGTGTGCATGTGTGTGTGTGTGTGTGTGTGCATGTGTGTGTGTGTGTGTGTGCATGTGTGTGTGTGTGTGTGTGCATGTGTGTGTGTGTGTGTGTGTGTGTGTGTGTGTGTGTGTGTGTGTGCATGTGTGTGTGCGTGTGTGTGTGTGCGTGTGCGTGTGTGGGAAAGTGGATGGCGGAGGGGTTGACAGCACATGTTGTAGATTAAGGAAGGGGGTGGGGTATTCTGGAAAATCTTCATAGCACTCCAACATGCGCACACACACGTGTGCACACACACACACACACACACACACACACACACACACACACACACACACACACACACACACACTCACACACACTCACTCACTCACCCCTTTGGGTAAGAAGTATCCGCCCACGATTAGATCGTCCTGTGTGATGCGTCCGTTTCCAGGAAGAACAGGGAAAAGTCTGATGGACAAGTAGAAAGAGAGAGAGAGAGGGGGGGATGAAGAGAGAGAGAGAGAGAGAGAGAGGGGGAGGGGGTGAAGAGAGGGAAATTGAGAATGAGTTTGGAGGTGCAGATAGACAAACTCATGCAAACCAGCTATGATTCATCGGCTATCTCACACCCTGTCTGAATGAGGACCCGTTCAAGGACAGAGGCGTTGACCTTTACTGGACTGGGCACTGGGCACACCCTCAGGCTCCAGTTCTCTAGGTGGCAACTTTCTCAGGTGACTTTTATGAAATCAGGCCCCATTACTACTGACAAGCTCTACTTTAGATACTAAACCAATAACGGAGCTCCAAAAACTAAACTATTGTTTGTTTGTTTCTTACTTTATTATTTTGCTTCTTTGTTTGTCTGTTGCTTTGTGAATGTGTTTATGTCGTGTTGTCTGTAATGGCTACCGTGCATCACCCAGGTGGGTGCTACACATTAGTGGTGGTTAGTGAGGTCCCCCCTTCCCTGTGAAGCGCTTTGATTGTCGAGAAAAGCGCTACATAAATGTAACGTGTTGTTGTTGTTGTTGTTGTTGTTGTAATCGTCCTGTAGTCAAAGCTGCGGATGGGTCAGGTACCTGAGGGTCTCCTTGACCAGGCCACGGATGAGGGGCAGGTTGGGGACGTCGTTAGCTGTGGGCGCCTTGCCTCCCAGGGTCTGCGTCACCTCCTCGTAGATCTGCTGCTGGATCTGAGGGTGCCGCGCCAGCAAGTACGTCGCCCACGACAACGTGAAGGAGGTCTGGAGGGGAGGAGGAGGAGGAGGAGGAGGAGGAGAGGCAGAGGCAGAGGCAGGGCACATGTTTACTACAGAGTTCATACAAGATTCATTTGAACTTGAGTTTGAGAGAAGGAGGAAATGCCAATAGATATCAGGAGAGAGATTTACATAAACAGGAAGCTTTAGGAGTGCTTTTCCCAAAGGGGCTTTACCCCCAGAGAAAGAGCTGCTTACGTAACACATGCTCAAATGCAGCGTAGCCCATGGTAACCAAATCCTGCCTGTACCCAGACACCCTACAGGAACACGCACACACACACACACACACACACACACACACACACACACACACACTCACACTCACCCGACTCCTCTTTCACTTGTTCTCTCTACTCCCCCCTTTCCTCCCCTCTCAGCTAGGCCCCTCTAAGTCTCCACACACACACACACACACACACACACACCTCAGAGAGTGGGCTCTAAAGTAAGCAACAGCTGCCCAGCTTAGCCCGCAAGCCAATCGCTCTGCTTACACACACCGCAGTGAGATGGACCACTCCAAAGTAGAAGAGGGGAAGAAGGTAAAAGAAGGGAAAGTCCAAAGATGGAAAGACAAGAAAGGGAGGACACAGAAAAAGGAAAGAGAGAAAGAATAACAGAGAGAGGAACAAAAGAATAGCTGCTGAGGTTTCATACCTGTGCCAAGCACCTGACTCGGGGTATGAAATGGCTGACTCAAGTTTTCTCCACCCAAAACAAAAGAGGGAAGGAGAGGGCCAGAGAGAGCAGAGATGGGCTGGGAACAGCTGGGGCTGAGGGCTGATGGGATAGCTGTCAGGACAGACGGGGTCAGCGGAGGGTGACAGAAACACCCCTCTCCCTCCCCCTCACAGGTGCGAACAAAAGCCCCCTGCCGTCATATGACCGTCTGAGAGGAGTTCACCAGGCGTACAGTCTCTCATCAGGCAGTTCAGTTATACCTCTGACAATGTGCTAACTGCCAAGCCTCGTTATCATCTTACACCTCTCTCCTTCACACACACACACACACTTTATTTGCACTTTGCATGGACCGTTTCTTGTTACCCGCCCTTCGACCTTTGTCTTCGCTTCTTTCTTGGTCCCTCAACACACTCACACACACTCACCGTGTCCACTCCAGCCAACAGCATCTCGGTCATGTTGGCGATGATCTCCTCCTTGTTCATCTCCATGGTGACGAGCATGTGTGTGAGAAGGCCTCCCTTGATGGGCTCGCCGCGTGCCACTGTGTTCCTGATCTGCGCCAGCTTCTTATCCACGTGCATCTGGCCTGAACACACAACCGAGCGGACACAGGACATGAGCGCTCCGAGAGACCGCTCTTGACCCTGACCCTGAACATCTGAACTGCCGCCCGCTCCCGTTAACTCAGAGGCAGAGACAGAGAGGAAGCAGGAGCAGCAGCATCAGTTCTTCTAATCTAATCTAATCTAATCTTACTAATTAGGAATTTCAGAATGTTCAGCCAAGTACTGCTGCAAGATCAAGTCAGGCCAACCTACTGTATGTATAGCACTTTCAAAAACAACAGGAGTTGTGCCACAGTTTTTCCACACAGACTACACTGATCGATAGTAATGGATAAAAGATTATAAACAATTAAGGGAGGTATAAGGCTTAAACCCCATCCCCTCCCCAAGACCTCCTTTTCCCGTCACTCACTGAATTTGAAGAGGCCGTCCCAGGAGCTGCAGAATTCCTCCCAGGGCTTGGGAATAAGAGGGCGGAGCCATTTGGGAATGGCTCCCGCATACATGGTCGTCTTGAAGGAGCTGAACATGAGGTTGAGCGCAGCGATGTACTCCTGGCTGGTCTTGGGAACGCTGTCCTGCAGGCAGCCCAGGCGGGTCTCGTACAGGATGGACGCCATGCCTGTGGAGGGACAGAACCACAGCAGTTAGTGGAGCGCTTGTGGTGCGGATCAGCACCAGAACAGGCCCGGATCAGTCCCAGATCTAGACCAGAGCTTTTACACAGTCATCAACTGTGGCATCTTTGTTCATTGTATGGGCTATTGTATGCATACTGTAGGATCCAGATCAAGTGAGGAACTCAACTCAAAGTGTCCCTGACTGTGTCGGCCATTGCTTTTGTTTTTTTATGCCATTTCTTTGTAGGTTGGAGGAAGATTATGGCGCTAAGCTCACATTCTCACGTTGCTAACCAAATAAAGGGTCGCGGTCATGTGTGCATGTGTGTGTGTGTGCGTGTGTGTGCATGTGTGCATGTGTGTGCGTGTGTGTGCATGTGTGTGCATGTGTGCATGTGTATGTGTGTGTGTGTGCGTGTGTGTGCATGTGTGCATGTGTGTGCGTGTGTGTGCATGTGTGCATGTGTGCGTGTGTGTGTGTGCATGTGTGCATGTGTGCATGTGTGTGTGCATGTGTGTGTGCGTGTGTGTGCATTGCATGGCCCTGATCTCTTCTTACCCTCCATGGCGTATTTGAAGTACATGTCGTTGATGTTGAGCACGGTGTGCTTGTCCGGCTGCTCGTTCCTCAGGTACTTGATGCGCTTGACCAGGTCCACCACCACGCTGTTGACATCGTCCGAGAAGGCGGCCACATCGCGGGGACGCATGATCAGCTGGCGGAGCACGCTGCGCATCTTCAGCCAATCATCACCCTCCCTGTGAACGCCAAGGGGAACGCAAAGGTACGCTTACAGCTAGGCCAGATGGACAAGCCAGTTTGGGTCATCAGATCCAGCAATGTGTAAGGTGAGGTTTGTGTGTGTGTGTGTATGTGTGTGTATTGTGGCTGTGCATCTGTGTGTGACGTACGCTGAGATCAGACCCGTGGAGCGTCCCCGCATGTCGCGGTACTCCTTCCAGGACTCCATGTTGGCTCTCTGAGGGGCTGCCGCCTCCGCACGCAACACCTGAGCCACCAGGTCGCGGTCTGCGATCGACACCACCAGCTGCGGACCGAAGCGCGACTTGAAGATCTTCCCAAACTTCTGTGAGTGCTCCATCTGTGCATCGGAGAAGAACACACACACACACACCGCCTCAGTTAGAGTTAGCCTCAAAACAGCTCCGACTTCTCCAACATATCCGCCCGTACACTGCTTCTGATCCGGGATCATAAGGCTTTGGTGAATCTTTGTTCTTAAAAGCACACTTGCTTTAACTGGATTACACGCCTTATGACAGGATTTAGAGGATTAAAAGGTCTGTGTGTGTACACACACAACTTCTTACAATAGATTAGCCCCCTGAAAGGCTGGGGAAACACAAGGCAAACTTTATTGCCTTTACACATGGACAAAGGGTGAAGTAAGCTTCTAACGCAAATAGCTTTTACATTAGGTGCTACTGGGGCAGCCCTCTGTTATGAATCTGGGACTCCCTTCATAAACTGAAAGACAGGGCGACTGTACTTCCACAGTAAGGGAAGAGACACTTCCTGGTGTGAATGTGTCATTGGAAATGCTTCCAACAGAAAGTGTGGGAGGAAAGTGAAGTCATGGCAAACAAATACAGACACATCTTTCTCATTCAGACCAAATCATCCATTTCTTGTCATATTATTCTCAATTCATTGTGACGCACAAGATACTAGATATTCTATTGTGCTGTTTAACATTGCTGACATACACACTTCAGGTTGTTGTGAAAGGAAATGGAATCAATTTCGGTGACATTTTCTTCGACCAGCTGTGAGCAGGGCAGGGGTGAGGGTGTTCTTGGCACGCTCCTCACGTGTAGTAAGCAAAGGTTCCAGTCGATAGAGCGTTGCAAAAGCTTGTAGCCTATGCCATGAGTGCTGGGTCAGCGTCCAGCCTTGCGCAAGTTTGAAGGTTTTGGTAGAGGCGGCTAATATGCTGTAGGCCTGCTAGCAATATTAAAAAGCTATTGAAAAGTTGACAGACAGATTTACTGTGTGACAGCCTGCTCACGAGAGGAATTAGTGCTAATTATAAAATAAACCTAATTAAGAAAAGTAAACACTGAAAGGTCAAACTCACCTGGATTTCGTGGATCCTAGAGAAGCCGTCCCGATAGAAGAACTCAATCAGATTACCGATGGCGCTGGGTCCCGGCATCTCCTTTAAGGACTTCACTCTAGCTCCCTTCTCTACGTCTCCCACCTCCATTGCTGGGGGCACCAAGTTGTTGACGCCGTGGTCCGCGGCGACGCCCAATGACCCGCTGGTGGCGGTCTTGTGGAGTGAGTTGGTCCTCAGCAGAAACGGCGAGGCCACCGCATCAGCCAGAAGGGCTTTGCATCCAACGCGCAGGATGTTGCTGTGGAGAGACATGGTGAATGCTATTCTCTTGGTTGCTTTAACGCGAGAAAAGAAAATGAACGACAAACTGAAGTCGTAGTTGTAGCCTGTAGATGACAAAGAAGTTGCTCTCAAGTTATTCAAATTCAAACGAATTTGCTCAGCTGCGTTTGCTCAGTTGCGCTCTTCCACCGCTCGATGCCTGGAGGAGTGTTGCTTGTTTGAGAAAGGGCTGAGAGGCGTCTTTTAAATGATTCTAGGGGGCTCAGGACAGGGGGTGGAGACTGGACGGAATCACAGGGGCCCGGCGCGCTTCGAACAGACGGGGCGGGGCTATAAGGTGAGATTTTTGTTATGTTACCAAAGACCCTCTTTCTCTGCTTTCGTAATTGTTTTGCTATAAACCGCTTATCCAACTTTCATCGCAACTCAATGCCAATGCCATAGAGACTAAAATTATTGAGGGTTATCTTGGTCCTATACTGTTTGTTTTTTAACCTTTCATACTTACTGTTAGTTAAATTCAATACATGGAGAACAGCACACCACACCACAGTAGGCTACTGAAATCTTTACATTGCATTTCCAGTTCCTTCAGCACTGTACAGAATAGACTTTAAAGTGTTGCTAACAAATCATGGATAGTTTAGACCCTGAATTCATAAGTTGGCCTCCACGGTCGCAGGTCAGCTCAAAACAAACTGAAAGTCTTAGATGTGCCCAAGTGCAGCCATTTTTAAAACATTTCTCTGTTCATATGTCTATTATTTAGCAATCTGGTACTCAATTTCATAATTTCTCTTTTAATTATATAGTTCTCTCTCTTTTATGTATTTTGTTCTTTCTTTGTAAGTTCCATATATTTCATCCATTAACTTTAATTATTGAAATATATATATATATATATATATATATATATATATATATATATATGAAGAGTTTCAAAACGCTATAAATCCATTTTCGAAAACAATGATCAGAAAACAAAGTCATGTTATTTAATTTAATATTTCAAGTAATATCAATAAAATTGCAGTTCGGTTTGATTGAGTAAAGATAAATCAGATAATAATTCCCAGTTACATTTCCATATACAGTACGTGTGTGTGTGTGTGTGTGTGTGAGAGAGAGAGAGAGAGTGAGAGAGAGAGAGAGAACGTTTGTATTATTTCGTTTCACTTTGTTTTTATTTTTCCTTTGAATGTTTGAATGTTCCTTAGATTGTATTTGGTAGTTTTGAAAATGTATTTTAATTTTCCTCCATGCCGCCCCCTGCGCCTCAGGCCAGATTAATGATCTCGAGTTCCTCAGACCTGTGCTCCGCTGAAAGAATGGGTCCTTACATTTCACACTCTGGCGAATTCACTTCAACACAACTCATGTTAGTTAATACTGTAGGCTTTCTCAAGAAGCAGGCTTTTGTGTGTGTGAGAAAAAAGCAATCCAGGTAGAAAAACGTGCTTGAATTATTCAAGTGTACCACAGGGCTATAGCGAGCCTTCTGAGGAATGTTTCCGTATTTTTTCCACAACAATCCACAACATGGAAGAATAGTTCAGTGCCACCGCAAAGTGTTCAGACCCTTTTAAGTTCTCCACATTCAGACTCATCTTGAAATGGATTCAATTCGGGGGTTTTTCCTCATCAATCTACACACAATACTCCAACACCCCACAAAAAATCAGGTGTTTTGTAAATTTATAAAAAAATAAAAGTCTGAAATATTCCATTTTACATAAGTATTCAGACCCTTTGTTATGACACTTGCCATTGAGCTCTGGTGCATCCTACTTCTATCAGTGGTCCTTGAGATGCTTCTACAACTTGATTAGAGTCCACCTGCGCCTAAATTAAATTATTGGCCTTCTTGATGTTGGTCCTTCTTTACGCTTCTCTCATCCTCTCAAAAGAACTCTGGATCTCATTTATAGTGACCACTGGGTCAAGCACACACTCACTCAACACTCCATACTTTACTCCACAGAGTACAAACACAAAGACTGTGACAAAAATACTTTTATTTATTAATCTTTTTATTACTCCATTTCAATGCTGTAAATTACTGCAGTGAATAACTGAATTACTGGAATGAAATGTAATGCCAAAGAAAACACAACAGAATATGTTTAGCATGTTCATGTTCAGCATTCTCCCAACATAAACACACACAAATCATTTAATAACAAAACGAAAATGTTTGCAAAAAAGGAGACCTTATGACTCAGCAAACAATATGCAATGAAAAGTCTCTTCACAATGATAAACATCCTCTAGGGGAGGCCGAGGTGAGGCCAGCGCTCCTGTCTGATCGGAGTCTCTACACACAGGTGAGTTCACCTGTCGCCTTCGCATTCAAACAAACTCGGGTTCCTTGTGTCAGGTAATTCCCCTTCAGCCCTTTCCTCTGCACCACCTGTGAAGCCATGGGTGTGTGTGTGTGTGTGTGTGTGTGTGTGTGTGTGTGTGTGTGTGTGTGTGTGTGTGAGGGGGTGTATAGGCCTGGAACAGGGAGGGTCTATCTTCACCCCCTTGGGGACATGCATGGGGCAGTTTGCGGGTTCTGAGGGGCTACTTGTGCCGGAAGCGCTTGAAGAGAGGGTGCAGGTGTTTCCCTGCAGCTGCAGCTCTGCTGCCCCTGCCAGAGTGGTACTCCATGTAGACGGCGTCATCTGCCCCAGACATGGAGCTCATCATACCTGGCCGCCGCGAGAACTGTGACAGAGAGGGGAGGATAGAGAGAGAGAGAGGAGAGAGAAAGGAGAGAGAGAAAGAGGGGAGGGAGGAGAGAGAGAAAGAGGGGAGGATAGAGAGAGAGAGGAGAGAGAGAAAGAGGGGAGGATAGAGAGAGAGATAGTAAGATAGAGAGAAGGAGAGAGAGGGAGGGAAAGAGAGAGAAGGAGAGAGAGGGAGGGAGAGAGAGAGAGAAGAAAAAGCAGTATGTCAGATCAACGACCCAGCAATGGAGGAACAACAATGCTGAAGGTCAATACTCAACAAACACAACGCAAAGCAACACTCTGAGTGGAGTCCACAGGGGTAGTGCCCGCTTAAGACAGTAGTGCTTGGGATAATGCTTGGGACAGGCTCGACACAGAGGTGCGGAGTCCACAGGGGTAGTGCCCACTTGAGACAGGCTCGACACAGAGGTGCGGAGTCCACAGGGGTAGTGCCCGCTTGAGACAGGCTCGGTGCGGGGTGTGCGGATTTGAGTACCTGAGGCCTCCCGATGCCCATCTCTCCGCTGACCACCTCGTCCTCAGCGTCCAGGTCGGAGGCGGCGATGACCTTCTGCAGGAGCAGCTGCTGCTCGTCACGCGTGGAGAACATCAGCTCCTCCTCCTCCATGCCCGCCATCTTAGTGATCACCTGGGGGAGGACAGACCAGACCAGACGAGGGGGGGTTAGTGATCACCTGGAGACGAGGAGGGGTTAGTGATCACCTGGGGGAGGAGAGGCGAGACGAGGGGGGGTTACTGGGGGCAGAACAATCCTTACTTATTATTTATTTACTGAAATACTTATTGGACAAAAGTACCATACATAAATACCATACATAAACACCATAAACTTACTACTAAATAGTATGCAAAGGAAATGCACAAAATTCAGACATGAAATCTACCCAATAATGAGCACAATAACATAAAATAATTTATTATAGTAAAATATTAAAATGGAGAATATACAAATAATATGGTTGATGTTATCAGTGCAACCATGGAAGGGACAAGCACAAAATCGGACACCTAAAATCAAACTCACCAATAATTAGTGTAATAAAAATATTACAATGGACAACATATGGGGCATTCACTGAAGAGATTTGCTAAACACAATATTTTCATTAATTATAAGCTCATACTTTAATGTTACTTTTTACAGTTTTGCTATGACCTCTTTGGAAAATAAATAATACATTTTTTAACTAAAAACAAACTAGATAAAGAGAGATCAAGTCCATGAGAGAGAGAGAGGAGAGAGAGAGAGAGAGAGAGAGAGAGAGAGAGAGAGAGAGAGAGAGAGAGAGGAGAGAGAGAGAGAGAGAGAGAGAGAGAGAGGAAAAAAAGAGGGCAAGAGAGAGAAAGACAGAGAGGGGGGGGGGGGCACGTGTGGCACGTGTGTCTTAAATAACGTGCGGTAAGTGTTCCACTTGCTCCTGCTGAGCTCGCACGGCCTCGGCCTCTTAAGGCCAACGTGAGACCAATACCTACCCGCCCTGGCAAGCCTTTCTGTCTGGTCCCTTTGGGTCGCTCACCCTGCATATTACATGAACACTAATCATAACAACCTTTTAGGCCATTCACACCAAGAATGATTCCTAGAGCAATACTTTTTTTGCCATTATCGTTATAGTTCATATGAATGTCAATGTCCACACGTGAACAATAACAATAACAATAACAGCATGAAGAATGATATTGTCCGGTTTGGGGTTATTTCAGTTATCGTTATAGTTGCCATTCTTTGTGTAAATGGCCTCTTTAGACTTCCCAGAAAGCTGTGTTTGCTATAACAGTAACCATACTCTTTCTTCCTACACTGTTGGTCTCCCTCTCATACTGTACACTTTCACCGACTAAAAAGCTGAATTTCCATGACCTGCGATGAACAGAAAAAACAGGCCACCTTTGGTGTGAGCAAACAACCAGCCACAGTATCTTAAACATCCATTTGTTTGTGCTTTATGTACGAACTGAGATATTTTCTTCAACTTAAAGTTTGGACTGCTTAAATATAGTACACAATTATGATTACATACCTCTAATAATGGCCTAATGCATTATTCATTTGCCTGAAGTCATTGCCAGGGTTCCCACTCTAAGTCAAATGTAAAATTCCATGATTTTTCCCTGACAAAAAAACTGAATTGTCATGACTTACTATATAATGAATGACACAATATACTGACCAATGATTTCAGGGCAGCCGCGTAGCATTCAAGAATATTTTACTTTTTAGAGCGGGAGATGAATAAATAGGCATTGAATAAACACAGTTGGGCAAGCAGTAAAGCTAATAACCAGATATACACCAATTATGCATGGAAATATTTGCATTGATGTATTTTGGCAAGTAAATTTTACTGCTACAACAAAAAACTGCTACAACAAAATTCCCTGATATTCCATGACTTTGCCCCAAAAATTATAAAATTCCCTGATTTTCCATGTCTGGAATAGACTATCCAAAATTCCATGATATTCCAGAAATTCCATGACCCGTGGGAACCCTGGATTGCAAATTGTTGACAAGCAAGAGGGGTAGTCCAATGCAGAAAAATACTGCACGGAAAACATGGCTTTTGATTAAATCCTTGGTAAATTTAAACATTCTACAAACAAATTTCCCTGATGTTTATGACTTGGCCGCAAAAAAATGATCAAATTCCATGCCATGACATTTCATGTCTGAAACAGACTTTTTAAAATTCCATGATATTCCATGACCCATGGGAGCCCTGTGCTCTCTCTCTCTCTATCATACTGTACATACTCTCTCTCTCCTTCCCCAGAGGATGACAGTGAAGTGAGTGTGTAAAGGGGGGGAAGCCCAGACCTTGAAGCTGTAGCCCTGGTCGACGAGGAAGCGCTGTCTCTTGGTGGAGTAAGCCATCTCCTGAGTGTCCTGGGACACCAGTGAGTAGAAGTAGGCGTTGTACTCCTCAGCCACCATCCCTACAGTAAAGAAGGCCAGGAAGGGTGTCGTCAACAACAAACAACAACAACAACAACACACACAAAAATAACTATAATAACAAGAGCAGGAGGGGTGTCCTCAACAACAATGTACACAATAACAAAACTCAACATTTAACAACAATAATATCAACATAGATATTAAGTTTAAAAAGCAACACAAATTACATTATTATGTTACATTGTTGTAAACAATTATAATAAAACAATAATATACAGAATATTTTGTATAAGAAATGTAATCCTTCATAGATATGGAAAGTAACCGAATCCAGTCTTTTCATGCCTTCTAATCTCTCCACACAGCCGAGCCGCTAATCCAAAGTTCAGTTAGATCAGGCATGAACTCTCCGCTGCACCAGGCTCCGAGCATGTGAACGAGTGTGATGCCTGGAAAGCTCCGGTAATGACTGACTGCTTGACTGAAAGCCCCGGCACTAAGATTAGCTAGTCAGAGGCTTAAACTCCTGAACAGATATTACGGATGCCGCTTTTTCGCTTGGAGTTGAACTTTTTTTCAATTCGAGGCACTCAGCCATTCTGGACGCTTAAGCAGTGCATGGCGCTTATTGCGGTCTGATCACAGGCTGATAGCGGGCTCACCCTTCTTGGCACGGAGGACTCTGCCGAGTCTCTGCGCTTCCTGTCTCCGGGAGCCGCCGTGAGACGAGATCTGGATGAGAACATTCGCTTCGGGCAAGTCAAAGGAGGTGTCACCCACCTGAGAGATGGAGAATGAGAGAGAGAGAGAGAGAGAAGGAGGAGAAAGGGGGGGAGAGTAGGTGAAAAGGCCACTGTTAGGGAATATGCCTTACCATTTTTGTTGTTGAATGTACATAGATAGAGAGACAAAGAGAAAAGGAGAGAGAGTGTGAAAGAGAGAAAGAAACAGAGAAAAAAAAAGAGAGAAAGAGTGAGTGAGTGAGTGTGTGTGAGAGAGAGAGAGAGAGACAGACAGACAGAGAGAGAGTGAGTGAGTGTGAGAGTGAGAGAGAGAGACAGAGAGAGAGAGAGACAGAGAGAGAGAGAGACAGAGAGAGACAGAGAGAGAGAGAGCGAGAGACAGAGAGAGAGAGAGAGAGAGAGAGAGGCCATCATGACACGTGTCCACTACAGTTTCTCCTTCTCAGCTCACACAGCTCTGGCCGCTAGGCCCACGTGAGGACTCCCACTTGCCCTTCCTGGCACCAGTGCCCAAGCTCATTACTCCACACACTCATGTGGTCTCTTGTGGTGTGTAAGCCTCCTCTTCACCATCTCTCTTTCCAATCAAACTGTTCTAAACTAACAATCGGGCATAGCAACAGTAACTAAGGGGGTATGGCTTTTGCCATCGGTCAATTTCTGAGGAACAGCAGTAAACTCTCTGCTGGACATCAGACGTCCCATCAGAAATGGAACTGGTTTATTTGTGTAAAAACAAAAAAGGGCTGAAATTCCAACTACTCAAATCAAACAAAAATGTCGCATGCACCCATACTTTTAGACGTACAGTTAAAGGCGCTGCTGGGTAACGTCACTTCTGTTGACGTTCAAACTAAACAGAAAGCTAGCTCGCTACTTCCTCACCCTCCCTCCCAATTGAAACTCTACTAAACGTGCATCTCATCAGTGATTTGCTGGAACAGTTTATGTTTTTATGGGCAAGGTTTGCCCAAGTTGTTTTGTGGCCGTTTTTGGAGCCTGGGTTGTCCACAGAGATCGCCTGTGTCCTGAATACACTGTTTTTACAGTGTATTCAGGACACAGGCAGCTAGCGGATGGTGAGGTGACGTTTGCTGTAAGTGACAAAAAATGTTTTAGCCTAAAAAACATATGACATCGCTTAGAGCACCTTTAAGAACAAAATGATTCATACCCCTGGTAAATATTGAAAATGACACTGCCACATGGTTAAAGGTTGTAAGACAATGTGGTAGAAAAATGGAATCAAAAAAAGAAGTGTTTTCATCTTTTTTTTTTTTTTTACATTTTTATGAAAAATGGCATGTCCACAATTATTCATGAATGAATGAATATATAAATGTTGGTTAGTGTTGGTTGGGGTCAGGTTTACCTCGCATTTGGCCGCAAACTTCCAGTGAACTTCTGGTGACAAACCTAATTTGCATATGACATTGCTGCAATTTGTTCGGTCCTGTTTGAACCATGCATAACTAAATTCCTCTCCCTTTTACTCACCACTAACCAGGCACTATTGGTTCTCATCTCTATAGGGTTGGTAAAGTACTGTATGTCATTACGGCCAATATTACAGCTGAATTTTACCATTATTCCTGACCTTTAGTTATATCACCGTGGTAATACCTGGATCCTTAAGAAAGAACCACAACACACGGAACCAACTATGAATGTTGCCAATTCATTTCTCAAAAATATGCAATATCTGGACGTAAGACTTTTAAGGCCTAAAATTGAGATGATGACATTTTAGACTTTTTAAAATGTCGCAGCAACCGTGTTACTTGTGCCTCATAACGGCTTTGTGGAAGTGGTGGTCCAAGGTTACCTTGGAGATAAAGATGGTGGTGGTCCAAGGTTACCTTGGAGATAAAGATGGTGTTGATCTTGGGATTGTGTTTGAAGTTCTGTAGAATCTGCATGCGCTCCCCTTGCGACGTGGGTCCATAGATGTAAGGTCTGCCAGGGGGAACGAAAGACAATAAATGGTAACCACTAGGACATGGACTTCCTGAAGTGGTCCAATCCCATTAGAAGGGAACCCCAAAGGCAGTCGACCGTCACTACATGACTGCAGGACAGAGGCAAGCATGGCCATTGAAAGCATCATCACACAAAAGAAGAGGTACTGTAGGACTTCCTGTATATATATTACACTGATATTACATTATATCAACATAATACACAGACATCATATATAAACATGTTACACTGATATTACTTCATATCTAAATATTACACTGACTTTACATTATTATTACTCTTATTATTACTCCTCTGACACAGACCAGCAGACTTGTTAAACGAATAAAGACATTTCTCCAAAAGACATTTCTCTGTTTTTTTTATTTTGTTGTTGTTTTGTGACCTCTGCTGCTAAAAGAAATAGTTCTTCACGCAAAAAGTTTGTTGTGTTTCACGTTACATGATAATACTGTAGGAGCTTAATTTTCTCACTCAATAGCTGTCAAATGTGACATTATAAAATCACTGCTCTCTGTGAAGTCTTATTTTATGTAAAAAAAAATAGAGTTTATAGCAAAGATTTTTGATTTATAGCTTAATGGTCCAACTTGACTCCCTGCGGCTACGGAGTAGAGCTGCTCGGATAAGCCACTTCATTCATTCAATCAGTCTCACACCTCCTTCCCTCTCTTAGCTCAACCAACTCAAGCATGTGTGTGTCCTCATAGGCCCTAGGAACTTAATTCATTCAATCTCACACCTCCTGTGTGTGTTTGCAGCATGTGTGTGTTTGCACCATGTGTGTGTTTGCTTCTTATCCCAATCAACTCAAGCATGTGTGTGTCCTCATACGCCCTCTACGAAACTTAGGAGTTTCGTAGAAACAGCAAAGCTGCTGCAGACTTACTACGAACTAAAAGACTGATTAGTGCTGCACGCTCAATAAGGCCCAATAAGGTCTCTCTAAGTCCGGAAAACCCTGCAACAGAGCGTACCCAACCGTACACATCAGCGCTGACCAGTAGAACACAAATAATAAACAACAAAACAACCCAACCCCCACCCCCTTAAACTTTGTCATATTGTGGGTATAGTGCTTCCGAGAGAATAAGGTAAGGGCGTACTTGTTAAGGCGAATGGCGTATTCCTTGAGCGCGAACACGTTGTCGGCGAAAACAATGATCTTGTCGTTGCGGCGCTCGTGGAAGCGAATGAGGAACTGGCAGGCGCGGAACTTGTTGGGGTTCATGGTGTAGAGGAGGATGCGCTTCTTCGTCTTGATGGCCACGTACTCCCGGTAGAACTCAGGAGACATCGGGCACCACACCTTCAGCGGCACGCACACACACACACACGCACACACCCACGCACGAACGCACATACACACACGCACACAAAAGACCAAAGATACACAGCAGATAAGACAGACATAAAATGTCCAGCTAATAATGAACTAATTAAACTACACCCTGGGTCTATTTTACTCCAAAAATGTCTTTATATTTCATTATATGCAGTTCTTGCACCTTCAACATCTATCAAACTGGAGCTGCTGTCTCCCAGCAGGCATGTCAGCACTAGTTTCTGGTAGCATTCCTGTGGTCGCATAGCTAATCTAGTCAATGCTTCATCATCAAATCCCAACACCTGAACTCCTGAAATCAAAACAGTAAGAGGAACCAGCTGCACTGTAGACATCATACAGTAATACAAACGAAAAACTGAATGAAAAATGAACTCAAGCACAGGTATATATTAATTACCACAACACAAGCACAGGTATATATTAATTACCACAACTCAAGCACAGGTATATATTAATTACCACAACACAAGCACAGGTATATATTAATTACCACAACACAAGCACAGGTATATATTAATTACCACAACACAAGCACAGGTATATATTAATTACCACAACTCAAGCACAGGTATATATTAATTACCACAACACAAGCACAGGTATATATTAATTACCACAACACAAGCACAGGTATATATTAATTACCACAACTCAAGCACAGGTATATATTAATTACCACAACTCAAGCACAGGTATATATTAATTACCACAACACAAGCACAGGTATATATTAATTACCACAACACAAGCACAGGTATATATTAATTACCACAACACAAGCACAGGTATATTAACCCTTAGAACCCTAAGCTGTTTTTAGGGCATTTTCACTACCTTTATTCATAAGGATTTATTCTGGTAAGAGTCACACACACATATTATATATTGTTTTTTTCAGCAGAGTCTAGGCTATCCAGATATGCCATCATTTCATGTATTAGTACTAGCATTGATTTTATTTTGATTTTTAAAGAATTAAAATATATATTATAAAAATTCTTATATTTTGACCTGTATCTCACCACAGCAAGCTCATAGCTCTACATGCATTTCATGTGTGTGTAGGGCTGACTGTCGGGCAATATAATTGCCATGTTGGAGGGATACTCTGGGGCTGAGCAATTTACAGAAATATGTGGTGTGTGATTTACGGAAATAAATGCCATTTTTTATTTAGCGATGAAAAATGACCATTCTGCGCTCCATATCTGTGACACGAACTGATCTGACCTGACTTGACCCAAGTTTGCCTGTTAGCATGTGTGACTATGGTGTATGCACTCATGATGATTCTCAACTTTTTACTGCATTGCCATGAACAAAGTAAAGGCAAAAAAGGTGTTTCTTTGTTGAACAAATTGGGATGCAATGTGAGCCTTGAATTGGATGCCATGCAGGAATTTGCTAGGATCTCAAAACCGGATTATGAACATGTTTTGCCATAGAGAAACACACGATAGCGTTGGATTATAAACATGCTTTGCCACAAAAACAGACAAAAACGTGGGGTAAGTCCAGCTATATGAAGTTATTATTTTGCTGTCACTTCGTCTGTTTTATAACCCAGAAGGATGTATTTGGTATCAAATGATCGCTCTGTGTCTCCTCTTTCATCTAACATACGTGGCATATATATCCGATCACGGGTCCGCGAGTAATTACTCCGAGAGTAATGGGTGTGCAGCGTTGGTTTGTGTACATGACTTTGCAGTCACTTCGTCTGTTTTTATAAGCCAGAAAGATCGATATCCATGGTACCAATATATAGCCCTGTTTCTCCTCTTTCATCTGATATGCTTGCCATATCTATGCGATCACGGGTTCGCGAGTAATTCAAACGAGAGTAATGGGTGCGCAGGTGAACGCGAAGAGAAGTATAGACTGTAAATATGATGCAATTTGATTTAATTTCATTATTTTTTAAAATTTTCATACTTGATCGTACAGACAAGTGCGTAGTCTCTTTGGAAAGCCCCACTTCTTCTCGGTCATGCAATAAAGGTTTTATCTCGTTGCGATAAACAGTCGCGGAGCAATGTAACAGAGAAGAAAGGGTGTGTTTTTTGACGCACTTTGCGTCAATCGGGTTCTAGGGGTTAACTAACACAGCCACAGGTAAATATTAACTAACACAACACCACCACAGGTGAGATGAGGATTTTCTCATCAATGTTGCCTGGGACTCTCGTTGCCCTTGTTGCTAAGGGCTTATCTTGTGACAGTGCATCTGTGCTTTATATCCGCCTTTCGCTTTAAGACCAGATTTTTCTTGGTCAGAGGTGTAATGAT
>NC_055979.1:28628195-28660695 GCF_018492685.1 Alosa sapidissima
TTGTATGACAATTCCACTGTATAATTTCACTGGATGCTAGAATGTTGTGATGGAGTGTTGTGCTTTGTGAATACTTGTGAACATTTACTTGTTTGGAACTCTTGTAGGTTATGGTTATGGTTATGGCTATGGCTATGGTTATGGTTATGGCATTTGGCAGACACTTTTGTCCAAAGAATTCATGTTTGTAGGCCTGTTTACAGGTCATTGTATTTTCAAACTAAAAATAGCTTTATGCATGACTGGATTTTGTTGGCAGTGTTCATGATACATGCCTACACCCTACCTTGATGAACTGCACTATGCCATCAGGCACTGACGTCTTGCTGAGCTTCTCCAGGTATTCGATGATGTCGGAGGTCTGTAGGCCCACACTAACGGCAGCGTAGAGCGAGTATGCAGTCAGCTTGTACTCGTGTAAGTGGATCGGCCTGCACACGGGCTCAGCTATGGCCACCAGGAAGTCCTGGGCATACTTGTAGACTGGAGAGAAAGCCTCAAGAAAGATGTGTCCATCCGGGGCCTTGATGGAGAATGTGACAGCCGAGAGAGAGAGGGGGGGGGGGGGGGAGAGAAAGAGAGAGAGAGAGAGAGGGGGGGGGAGAGAGAGAGAGAGAGAGAGAAAGAAAGAAAGAAAGAAAGAAAGAAAGAAAGAAAGAAAGAGAGAGAGAGAGAGAGAGAGAGAGAGAGAAAGAGAGAGAGAGAGAGAGGGGGGGAGAGAGAGAGAGAGAAAGAAAGAAAGAAAGAAAGAGAGAGAGAGAGAAAGAGAGAGAGAGAGAGTATAGAGAAACAGAGAGGGGTTAACTGAGGTCTACAGTGCAGGTTATTTGTGAAACAGGAGGGGTAATTGTTTCTCTGAGGTCACACTAGGCAACGTGCCTCTACAGTAGGCTGACCTCAACACAGTTCATGCTTCAATCATAACACAGTGGGTCCTGGTTAATCGTCTAAACAACAGGATCAGGTTGAGCCAGCATATTTCTACTAATCATTTCATGCAAGATTCCCAGAATAAAACAAAGGCCGCGAGCAATGGGTCTACGTCATTGATTTTCTTTAAGGGGTGGTCTAAGGACAGACTGACAGGCTAATTTCAAAACATAAACTCTCAGCATTCCCCATGCATAAAGGTTCTGCTGTGGTGCTTCCTTACCACCCAGAGAGGACGTGATCCATAGTCATTCTTCAGGTGCATCTGAAGTCTGTAGTCTTTGGCGCCATACTCATCCTGTTGGACAGCGGCCTCGTCCACCTGTTTCCCGGCCGCGGCAGGGATGGCTTCCTGCGTGTCACCTGCAGTCGATGCCTCTTCCTCATCGTCCTCCTCATCATGGTACCGTTTCTTGGACTTGCGCTCTGCAGTATGTGTATACAATTTAAATTCGTAAGCATCATCTCTACAAATAGCATGGACAGATGTGAGTTTAATTCGTTACATCAAAGAAACCACTTTGGAAAACCAGGTAGCCTATAATGTTATAGTTACTATAATGTAATGCAATGCCGTAATGTTGTTTACTTTGAGGTCCTCAGAAGTTGTATGCTATTCAGTTTCAGTAGCTGCAGCTATCTAACGCTGCATCCTCGAGTAAAGGTAAAGGTAGATGTAGTAGAAATGTTACAGTATAACGTAGAAACTTAGTTGGCTGACTGATAACTAAACAGTCAACTGTCTTTGTTAATGTGACAGTCGATGGATACAATGGATGCAAGCGTAAAAGCCACATCTCTAGCTGACTTTGCCACCATCATTCACCCAGCTCTCCTAAATATACGATTAAGAAGACATGGATCTTCTCGCTGTGTATTATTTAATAAAAGAGTTTGTGTCTGAGCTGAAGACTCTGAAACATCATTCTGTCTCCACCAACATGCTAACATTAGCAAATGGAAACACTGACTTTTCGGTGGCTTAACTCACCTCGATCTCCTTTATCTCGTTTCCCCATGCTGTCGGTTAAAACTAACACGGGACTTTATAATGACAGTTTTTGTTTAACTTCTATTTTACGAGAGAAGTGAGAGTACACCCATGGTCGTGACCTACTCCGCACGCATTAGAAACGACGTATGACATGAGAGTGATGTTGAGTGGAGTGATTTCCGGTTAAAAGCATGAAAATACTAAATCAAAATAAAAGTCCGTTCCAATTCTGCCAAAAAACATCAAACGTTTACTCTGAATGAATGGGGTGGTGTTGGAGATGGTTAAATTAATTAATTGAATGCATATATTCATTCATTTAATTAATTTATATCTGCTAAATATATTTCAGCACACTGTAAAGCCATATATTTGTTTATCATATTGCAGTTCTGTAAGTACCAATGCCTATTTGTTTAGCATATTGCAGTTCTGTAAGTACCAACGCCTATATGTTTAGCATATTGTAGTTCTGTAAGTACCAATGCCTATATGTTTAAGTCCTGTTCAATGGTTTGTACATTCACCTCTAAATAGTGCAATAACAGTTGCACATATTTTTTTTGCCACAAAGGAAAGAGACAAAGTGTTTATATGAAAGCCATAGTACCGGTAATATGTTGAAATGTTTGCCTGAAAGCCTCTTCAGACCAAGCTGAGGCATCATTGTGTCTCATAGACAACAGGGGGCACATATGATTGTTTTGTGAGAGTGTATGTGAACGGGTACAATTTGGTTAAACTTTCAACTTGTCCTGAAAGTCCACAATTCATACTGACTACATGCTAAAGAGCTGTTACAAAAGATGCTAAATCCATTCATTAATGCTAAATCTATGCACCATAATTATCACCTTCCACACTGTCAAGATCACAAACCAGCCATTTTACTATCAAAGAATTTTTATTACATTTATGTACAAAACACATTAACACGATGCTGTCTGGAATGCTGGAATAACGCTGGCGTGTCCTCTTCAGGGTTCTGGCGCCTCCGTCCTCTGGCCTGGCTCCTCTGCTGAGGTGTGAGGCGACGCTGACGCCAGAAGGTAACGCACGGACCACTGGATCATCTCAGGAGGAACGCTGCAAACACCAACACACAGGCTTCAGCTAAGGGCTCGTTCACACCAGTGATGATAACTATAACGATAAAAGCACCCACACTGACCAACGATGTGGAAAGTCTGTCCTTGTGGTGATCAATGTGAGGTCTAACATTTGATGGATTCTGATATGATGTCATTTTTTTATCGTTCTCAAAATTGCGCTGAAAGTGATCCCAAATTATATTGTTCTTCATGTCGTTATCGTTCGAGGGGACGAGGTGTACGAGGGGAAATGTGAAAGATATATTCTGCACTTACGTGAAGCGGCCCAGGGCACACATATCCTGCACGGAAGCCTGATATTTGTAGTAAAACGCAGAACCGTCTTTGTGAACCTGGGAAAGAACAGAGAACATGCATGAGCTTGAGTGAACAGTGAGAGAACAGCAGAGACACTTAAACCAGCAGGCAACCAGCAGCAGAGAGAACGCAAGAGTGAAGTCCAGCCAAGGGACACGAGGCCGCAACTGGCTACACAACCACAATAACACACCCCAGTACCCGAGTGCCCACTGAAACCACAATAACACACCCCAGTGCCCGAGTGCCCACTGAAACCACAATAACACACCCCAGTGCCCACTGAAACCACAATAGGGCCCAAGTGCCCACTGAAACGGGCAGCCGTGGCCTACTGGTTAGCGCTTCGGACTTGTAGCCGGAGGGTTGCCGGTTCGAACCCCGAGCAGTAGGCCACCGCTGAAGTGCCCTTGAGCAAGGCACCTAACCCCTCACTGCTCCCCGAGCGCCGCTGTTATTGCAGGCAGCTCACTGCGCCGGGATTAGTGTGTGCTTCACCTCACTGTGTGTTCACTGTGTGCTGAGTGTGTTTCACTAATTCACGGATTGGGATAAATGCAGAGACCAAATTTCCCTCACGGGATCAAAAGAGTATATATACTTATACTGATACCACAATAACACACCCGAGTGCCCACTGATACCACAATAGGGCCCGAGTGCCCACTGATACCACAATAGGGCCCGAGTGCCCACTGATACCACAATAGGGGCCGAGTGCCCATGGGGACCCGGCTCAGTCGGGTCATTTTCCGATCCCACATCTCTCCCCCACTTGCTTCCTGTGCATCTATTCACTGTCCTATAACATAAAGGCAAAAAGGCCCAAAAAAACACTCATACCCAGCTCTGCTCGGAAGGTGAGGCGAACATGCGCCGCTTGGGTTGACTTGCTACCTCGTTGTGGTTACTTCCTGTCTGCTGTGTTTGCGCTATCCATGACGGGGGGCTCCTGGGGGCTTTGGTGTCGTCCTCCTCCTCTGGAGACGGACGAGGGGTAGAACGCTTGCCGCTGAGCTGGGAGGGGCTTATCACCAGGGGCAATTGTGGCTGATAGGGCGGGAGGGTGGATCCCGTCTTTTGGGCCCTGCTGCCATTGGATGACACATTCTGTGTGCTGCTTCCTATTGGAGCAGAGCTCAGGCGGGCCAAAAGTGATTGGTGGAGAGGGAATTGCTCTGGCGAAGTTGAACCTAATTGGCTGTCCAGATGTCTGAGGTTCTCTGGAGTGCATAATGAGGTCAGTCCATGCAGGAGTGGCAGTTTCCTGGGGGTGGCTGAAGCTGATTGGCTCTGGATAAGGGGGAGGTTCTCTGGGGTAGCTGAATCTGATTGGATCTTTGTGAGTAGGCCGTCCTCTGTGGTGTCTGAATCTGATGGGACCTTGGTGACTGGCAGGTTCTCTGGGGTGGCGGAATCTGATTTGGGCTCTATGAGTGGTAGGTTCTGTGCGGTGGCTGATTGGCTCTGCAAGAGTGGGAGGTTCTCTGGCAGAACTGAAGCTGATTGGCTCTGAAGAATCTGCATGTCCTCTGGAGTAGCAGACACTGATGAATTAAACACAAAAGAAACACAGAAATTCACAACTGTCAACGAGACTGGATAGCATACATGTGAAATGTATAAAGTGTTAAAGGAACACACCAACGTTTTAGTAAGTTAGCTTACTTGCTGTCTACCCAAGAGTTAGATAAGAGGATACATAGGTTAGGTGGGTTACGCCAGTTAGCCCTTTTAGCTATAGGCTAACTGGTCTAACCCACTTCCAGTAAATTATGCTATGCTAGGCTAACGTTGTCAGACTGGGTTATTGCCCGCATAGAGATGAGAAGGGTATGTATCCTTTTATCCAACTAGAGTAGACGGGGTAGGGTAGGGGGCAAATAAGGCAATTTCCCAAATTTGGATTCCCAAAGTTGGTGTGTTCCTTTAAACAGACTCTTGGCTTAATGGTCAAGAGGAGCCGTACACTCGGAAGGGGACAGAGAGCGCAGGACATCAACGACTGGAGCAAACACGTCCCACCCACCGCCTCCATGGACAGACTCCGCATCTACGAACACGCAGGACACACACAAACACAAACAAGACTGACCGCTAAACACACCATTGACACTGTTATAGACAAAAATATGTTTTTAGTGCTTTACGTTTGTTGTTCACACAAAATCAGATCTTCTACATCTACAATAATTTAAGTAAGAACACCAAACATTTCACTAGATATTGTATGTTGTATAAAGTTTGTGGCAAATTAAATAATTTGATTAAATAATTTGATTTGCATTTGAGATGTGTCATGTATGCTGAAGTTAGAGTGTATGTTTTCCTGCTTTGAAATAATCTGGGGATTAGGCAGGTGATGAGGATTGGGCACGCTCACAGACAGGGCTGAGGTGCTGCACTCTTAGAACCCTTAAAGGTGTTCCGTCACGCCGTTGTGATGGGAATGTTGAAAAAAAAAACGTTCTAAAGAATATCTGGGTTCATTGAATTCAACATAGAATGAACTGTTGTTATCATTATGATGGTTCACACTCTTGTATTGTTCCAGTCTCGGTCTGCAATTTCTCTTAGAAAGTCTGTGTGGTACCTGAACCTGTTCGGAGTCATTTTTGTAAGGCCCATTGTCCACTCTCAAAATGATAAGGAGTGAAAGGTTGAATAAGTAATAAAAGGAACTTACAACGACTGGAACGTGGCGAATCATCCACCCTCTCTCCAGATGAGGGCAACTGGTCTGGGCCCTCATTTTGGGTGGTGGTTGGTTGATCCACCTGCTTGTCAGACAGGGGAGGGACCAAGCTACTGGGTGGTGAACGGCTTGTGGATGCTGCTGTTGCCGTAGCAATCCTTTCTCTCAAGAGATGATAACCAGGAACAGAGAAACACTCCTCTCCCTAACAAGCACAAGCACACACACACACAAACACACATTAAAATGAGTTACACAAACACATACATACCAAGTTTAAGTAAACAAATTTAGGACACTGAATATCCAGCCAGCACATTTAAACACAGAATTACAAAAAAATAAACACAGTCATGTAGTTGCCAGGAAAAGTGTATACTTTATAAGACAGCCGATCCTGGTGCCACTGGGTAGGAGCAGTCACATCATCATTTGACAATGGCAGAGTGGGATGAGCCAGTCTGCTCATTATCTTCCTAATCAGCGCCAATTTGCTCCCATCATCCAATGACTGGGGCCTCTGGCCACTGGTGGGAGGGGCTACATGGTGGTGGTGGGAGGAGCTTGGCTCTGCCGGTGAGTCCACAGTACAGTGGGAGGGAGTGGCTTGAGTGGGTGCGTACATATTACGAAACGAGGAACAGGACACCGGGGGCGTGTTCTTCCTGGAGTGGGTTGGACCAGGTGGAGATGGAAAGCCCTTATTGTGGCGGGCGGGAGTAGGTCCAGGAAGTGGGGTTGGCCTGTCAATCACTTCTTGGGGTGTGACCTGAGTCCCTCCATCTGTCACCCATGCGTCCAATAAGTCTGTCAGACGGAGTACTGCAAACAGATGGAAAAAACGCTAGTGCACAAACACACACACAAACACACTCAATATGTAGTCACGTTCGTAAATGTGCCATGACTCTACAAAGGAAGATTCTACTTACTACTTTGAGACTGAGATGAACTCTCATCTGCTCTGGACCTGAAATATAAGTGTACACACACACACAAACACACACAATGCATCAGCACACCTGAACACCCGTCATATGGTGTTTTCCCTCTGCTTGTTAAAACATTTTAAAAGAGGAGAGGAGAGGGAGTGAGAAGAGAGTAGAGGAGTGGAGAAGAAGGGAAGAGGAGAGGTGAAGAGAAGAGGAGAGGAGAGGAGAAGAGAGTAGAGGAGTGGAGAAGAAGGGAAGGAGAGGTGAAGAGAAGAGGAGAGGAGAGGAGAGGAGAAGAGAGTAGAGGAGTGGAGAAGAAGGGAAGGAGAGGTGAAGAGAAGAGGAGAGGAGAGGAGAAGAAAGAAGAGGGGGTGAGAAGAGAGGAGAAGAGAAGAGAGGAGAAGAGGGGAGAAGATGGAAGAGGAGAGAAGAGGAGAAGAGAGGGGAGGGGAGGAGAGAGGAGATGAGAGGAGAAGAGAGGGGAAGAGAGGGGAGGGGAGATGAGAGGAGAAGAGAGGGGAGGGGAGGGGAGATGAGAGGAGAGGGGAGGGGAGATGAGAGGAGAAGAGAGGGGAGATGAGAGGAGATGAGAGGAGAAGAGAGGGGAGGGGAGATGAGAGGAGAAGAGAGGGGAGGGGAGGGAGAGGAGATGAGAGGAGAAGAGAGGGGAGAGGAGATGAGAGGAGAAGAGAGGGGAGGGGAGATGAGAGGAGAAGAGAGGGGAGATGAGAGGAGATGAGAGGAGAAGAGAGGGGAGGGGAGATGAGAGGAGATGAGAGGAGATGAGAGGAGAAGATGGAAGAGGAGAGAAGAGGAGAAGAGAGGGGAGATGAGAGGAGAAGAGAGGGGAGGGGAGATGAGAGGAGAAGAGAGGGGAGGGGAGGGGAGAGGAGATGAGAGGAGAGGAGAGGAGAAGAGAGTAGAGGAGTGGAGAAGAAGGGAAGGAGAGGTGAAGAGAAGAGGAGAGGAGAGGAGAAGAAAGAAGAGGGGGTGAGAAGAGAGGAGAAGAGAAGAGAGGAGAAGAGGGGGAGAAGATGGAAGAGGAGAGAAGAGGAGAAGAGAGGGGAGGGGAGGAGAGAGGAGATGAGAGGAGAAGAGAGGGGAAGAGAGGGGAGGGGAGATGAGAGGAGAAGAGAGGGGAGGGGAGGGGAGATGAGAGGAGAGGGGAGGGGAGATGAGAGGAGAAGAGAGGGGAGATGAGAGGAGATGAGAGGAGAAGAGAGGGGAGGGGAGATGAGAGGAGAAGAGAGGGGAGAGGAGATGAGAGGAGAAGAGAGGGGAGGGGAGATGAGAGGAGAAGAGAGGGGAGATGAGAGGAGATGAGAGGAGAAGAGAGGGGAGGGGAGATGAGAGGAGATGAGAGGAGATGAGAGGAGAAGATGGAAGAGGAGAGAAGAGGAGAAGAGAGAGGAGATGAGAGGAGAAGAGAGGGGAGGGGAGATGAGAGGAGAAGAGAGGGGAGGGGAGGGGAGAGGAGATGAGAGGAGAGGGGAGGGGAGGGGAGAGGAGAAGAGAGGGGAGGGGAGGGGAGATGAGAGGAGAGGGGAGGGGAGAGGAGAAGAGAGGGGAGATGAGAGGAGAAGAGAGGGGAGGGGAGATGAGAGGAGATGAGAGGAGAAGAGAGGGGAGGGGAGGGAGAGGAGATGAGAGGAGATGAGAGGAGAAGAGAGGGGAGGGGAGGGGAGAGGAGATGAGAGGAGAAGAGAGGGGAGGGGAGATGAGAGGAGATGAGAGGAGAAGAGAGGGGAGGGGAGGGAGAGGAGATGAGAGGAGAAGAGAGGGGAGGGGAGGGGAGATGAGAGGAGAGGGGAGGGGAGGGGAGGGGAGGGGAGGGGAGGGGAGAGGAGATGAGATGAGAGGAGATGAGAGGAGAAGAGAGGGGAGGGGAGGGGAGGGGGAGAGGAGATGAGAAGAGAGGGGAGGGGAGGGGAGAGGAGAGGAGATGAGATGAGAGGGAGGGGAGAGGAGATGAGATGAGATGAGATGAGAGGAGAAGAGAGGGGAGGGGAGATGATGAGATGAGATGAGAGGATGAGAGGAGAAGAGAGGGGAGGGGAGAGGAGATGAGAGGAGAAGAGAGGGGAGGGGAGGGGAGAGGAGATGAGAGGAGAAGAGAGGGGAGAGGAGATGAGAGGAGATGAGAGGAGAAGAGAGGGGAGGGAGATGAGAGGAGAAGAGAGGAGAAGAGAGGGAGAGGCTAAGCATCCTTCACCTCCATGTTTTGCGGATCTGTTCTTTAATGGACGGTAATGTAGCACTGAAAGACAAAAAGAAAGGAGGGCAACTGTGAATAACTAGGTTGACATTTGAGAAAGACACACAGTGTACACATGTTGTTTTTTGTACACACAGTTTACACAGACAGTACAGAGTTTTATTTACAATAGTAAACACCAAAGACACACAGTTTACACATGTTGTTCTTTGTACACACAGTACAGAGTTTTATTTACAATAGTAAACACCAAGGGAAAGACAGCATGGCTTCACATAAAGGTTCACCAGCTGCTCTAACTAAACAAGGCAATAGTCAGGGTGAGTATCCTTCCATGCCGTTGGTCATCTCATGTCACATGGAAACCAAAACACACTGAATTACATGTGTGTGTGTGTGTGTGTGTGTGTTGTATTTCTTACCAGTTGGGAACGGCACTGTGGGAGCTCCCCTGGCCAATGGTGCTGATCTGATTGACCGTCACATAAAACTGGCAGTTATCCTAAACACACAGCAAACAGCTGGGGTTAGGAAACAATGTACAAGGAATCTCTCTCTCTCTCTCTCTCTCACTCACACACACACTCACTCACTCACTCACTCACTCACTCACTCACTCACTCACTCACTCACTCACTCACTCACTCACTCACTCACTCACTCACTCACTCGATGGAGACCTTACTGCTGGTTCAACACTGATACCCATCCTCTGGTAGCATTTCATGCACACAGAAGAGTCAAGCATGTAGCTCAGAGCCTTCTCAGTGTTCACTCTGACAATGACAACCCAGACAGACAGAAAGACAGACAGGCAGCGACTGTTTCTGGAGGGAACCCAGAGGTAGTGTAGTGAGCTGCAGTCTAGTATCCAGGAGACACGGCCCAGTCTAGTTCTAGAGTTCTAGACTACATCCACTCTATTCCGTTTTCATTTGAGTCCAAAAGACTTTTGTTACGTTTTCGCCTTCCATCTACACTACTCTGCCGTTTTCAAGCTCCTGAAACAGAATGATTTGGAAAATGCTGTCAACCCCGTACGCATTTGAAAACTTTGGCTTTGATTTTTCTTCTGCAAATATCTGAAAACGATGTCTTTGAAACCCAAGTCCTGATTGGACCATGCCAGTCTGATGTTTCTTGACTCTCCGTGACTCACTTCGACATCCACTGCTAGCCTGTCAACAGCAAGTGCAAGCCTTGCTGTCTTTGGTAGCATCTGAAGTGCAGTTCAATTCTGCATTTTAAATGCTGACAGTTGCGTAAATGGTCATGTGATTTGTGTGAATAGTCATGTGATTTGTGTGAAGGGTCATGTGATTTGTGTGAAGGGTCATGTGGTTTGTGTAAAGGGTCATGTGATTTGTGTGAATAGTCATGTTATCCACGCTTCAGGTGTCCACCCTGTCTAGGTGTCCTGTGCAGACAAGATTTGGATATTGCATACTTGCGCTTGGATGGAGAAGAAAAGCTAAATGGCAAAATGGTATGCAGACTTAATAGTTATTTGTATGTGTACTTGAATGGGTGACCTTTGACCTCTGACCCACCCGCTCAGGCTCCATGTGGAAGTTCAACTGCAGATTCTTCACACAGACGATGGCATTCTCCAGCCCCGAGTAACTCTCTCTCTCCTCCATGCTGACAAGGAATACACACACACACATACACACACTAGGTTTAGCATTTGGGATTGCTGTGGTGTGATAATGCCTTTTTAGTATCTCATTTTTTAAAAATCGTACAGCACTGTTTGTAGTGCTGGTTATGACCAACCATGAATCTGTTTAAGTTTATCACAGCGTGTGGCATTATCTACACATGAAAATGTGTCTGTGTGTGTGTGTGACAAATAAAACACTCACTCCTGCAGCCTGCTCCAGGCCTGTGTTGTGAGAACTGCAGGGATGTGGACCACTCCATCCGAGAGATATAGGACACAGCTCGCATCTGTCTCATCTTGGGATTCTGTCAGGTCTTTGACCTGTGAACACACACAATCATCACATATTATCTTAGACGAAACAGCTTCTCTCTATGTCACAAACAGATAGAGCCACATACACCAATGACGGTGGCCTTCACTGCCTTGTCCGGTGGTATGGCTGTTTCATAGTTGAGAACCAGCTGTTCGATCCAGGGCTCGGGGTCTGTGTGGTTTCTGCCCAACCTGCGCATTGTTGTTACTTAAAGCACAATGGAGAGAGAGAGAGAGAGAGAGATGAATAAACGACCTGGTTTAGCCAAAGCCAGTTAGTAGCCTACATAAAATCCCGATATAACGTGACACCAGAGAAGTTGAAACGTGATTTTTCGTTTTCGAGTTCAGTGAGTTTTAGGTCACATAGCCCAATCTATGCTAATCTGAGAGGATAATCCACATTCTACGACTCATTAACGTTATGTGTGAAGAGTGATCCATCCATTAGGTCAGGGGTGGGCAAACTTTTTGGCTCAAGGGCCACATTGGGTTTTGAAAATTGGCCGGCGGGCCGCACAACAACCCCCCACCTCCCCCCCCCCCCCCACACACACACACACATAAAAAAAATACATTGTTTTATAGCCTATAATTTAGTATGAAAAATATTTATTTTAAAATATTAATTGCTTAAAAATACTGCTAATTTTATGCTGTTTAACACATGTATAAACTGTGCACTGTCGCTTTAAGACAGTCGCTTTAATTCACGTTTATTTCTCAATGATCTTCTGCCTGCTCCGCTGTGGCTAGTGCTGTACCTACGGCTGGGCCCTCTCACAGTTTTTAAATGGTCAGTAGTGGGAACTACTGTTGCCTTCATGATTTCCTTTTAAAAGTTTCTTATAAGAAGGAGATATCAATTATCAACAATGACAAGCCAGCTGGAACCAGCGGCTCTCTCTCCCTCTCGTGAGTGCAGACGCGTTCCCAATTAAATGGATCGCATAATGTTCACGTTAGATCTGCTGCAAAGGAGATAGCTAAGAGTTAACTTTTAACAGTTTAACATGTTATCTCTATTTAACATGATGTTTTTACATTGACATTGTAAACGTTCTCTAAGGAGAGTGAAAATCAGTTTGCAGTAAAGCTAACCAACGTCGTCTCTATCGCAGGAAAAAAAATAGCGAGCAGCCTGATAACCAAATGAAATGCTCGGCGGGCCGGATGAAAGTGCTTGGCGGGCCGCAGTTTGCCCACCCCTGCATTAGGTTCTGCTCACTGTGCTGTGCAGAGCAGAGCTAGTCCATGTCAATGATGAATAACGTGTTAAACATGCGAACTGTCACCCGTCCAGTCCCTATTTTTTAAAGTCTATGCTCTGGTCCGGTCCGGTCCGGTCCAGTCGGTCAGCAAGGTAAGGTGCTGTTGGTGTGCATCGAAACTGGCTCATGCCACTAAACCAGAGACGGTTGAAAAAGCTGTCGTTAAAGAACGTACAACGTGTTTTTTTTACGGTAACCTAACACCTAGGTAACGTTGAGATGAGATGCCGCGTTTGAAGTTGCCGCTGGTCACTGTGATGATAATATCGGAACTCCCCCTATTACCGTCGGTCCCGTATTTCCACCGTCTTGCGTGTATGTGTCACTTAATATCCATTTCTATACAAACCAAGACAGTCGACTCCTAAAGAAACGCAACCACCCACACCATAGCTAGGTGTATCTAAATTAGCCAAAAATGACATTTTACCGTGACTCAAAGAGCTGTAGACAGTGTTGTAAGGCTGCGTGTACACAACCGCTTGAAGCTCCAGTGGAATTTTAATTTCACGACGAGAATTCTCGGTCTAACCGTTCATGTGCCGTTGAAACGGTGTAAATAGGCGACCCATCAGGCCAGCACTATAACTCCGAGCGTGGTAAACAAAATCGGATATTTCAGGCAGTAAATGCTCCCGTTAACAAAAAAAACACAGATTTTGTTCAAATCTACACACCTATGGCTACTGAAAAATGTCAGGTTAATTTAGCAAATGTTATTTTGAAGTGTTAAAAAACATCGTTGTTTTAGAATTTCTGAACAAAAGTGGTGATAAATGGGGGTGTTACTATACCTACCTTAATAAAACGCCATAGGTAAATATACGGTTGCGTACAAAGACGGGTTCTCTGTATCGTGATTTAGTTATGCACTTTATCAGACCGTCTCCTATTAAAATGTTCTTCCGTTATCATAGACAGTAAAAGATTGGACGTTATGCACTCCTCTTCCACACAGTTTACTTTTCAAACTGAACACTTCTTTAACAACATCCGTTACAATTTCAAAATAAAAGTCTTTCTCTGGACCCATACCTATTAAAAGAGGTGATGAAATGGTCAGCAGAATTTCGGACCTCAACCGATGACTGTCAAAGTGGTGTGCCAATAACAATGTGGGCTTCATAGATAACTTTAGCTCCTTCTGGGGGAAACCTGGACTGTTGAAAAGAGACGGTATCCATCCCACATGGGAGGGTACTGCCCTCCTTTCAAGGAACATAGATCGTCACCTAACCGAGGCTAGTTCCTGACGAACCAGAGATCCAGGAAGCAGAGATAATGTCTTACACAGATCTCTGCCGTCCTAACAGTCACCCAGGTATACAGGGCATACAAGGCCAAATAGAGAGGGTCTCTGTACCAAGACTGTCAACTCTTACTCGACCCACTATAGGGGAATTGGTCCGTGTAACGCTTTGCAGTGCTATGTTCTATTTGCAGAATTCACATGAAAAAATATAAAAAATAGGCTTAAAAATCCGTTATCCATTCTTTAGGACGGCACAGTAAATGGGTTATTGTTGCTTATTTTGATTTTCAATTGAGCACAGTTACGGTTTTCTGTTCAGAAGTTAAAAATTGAAATGATGCGTCAATTTTCTAATTTTCCTTTTTTGCCCTTGTGATTGGACTGAACCACGAACACCGGGGGGAGAACACCATCTAGCTGGGCCAGGCTAGATGGTGGAAGGGAGCGCCGCCTGAAGTTGTTTGTGATTTTGACTCATTACTTTAGAGATTAATGACAAACTTTTTGGGAGAAGGCACGTTAAACATAACTTTCAGCCTATGTTGAACATATCTACAGTAGCCTATATTTGAATACCATGGCCATGCCATAGCAAATAATTCCCCAAAGCAGAATGCTTTGCCATCGACGTCAGTCTTGGCTATACCGGGCTATACAGGCTACCCCGAGCACTGTTTGACATGGTATTTTTGCTTATTTAACGCTTTACGCTAGACTAGGTTTCATTAGGCTAAACGAAGACACAACGGTGAGCCTAATTTATCCGTTTATCCATTTATTAATTTCAACAGCAAATAGCCTACATTGGCCTGTAGGCTACTGGGGCTCACGTAGGCCTACTCATAAGTGTCAGGACGCAGCAATGTCTCCCTCTGCATCTGAAGTTCTGATCTCGAGCTGACATTATCAATCGCTTGGCACCTTGATGCAAGCGGAACTGTGTTTGATAGCCCTCCATCTCTACATCTATTTTTTTACAGTCTATGCTCTACATCCGCTGATAAAATGTGATCACCAACATCGCGCGCCAATATCTATCAGGTCACCCACCCCTACGCGTGGTTCTGCCCAACAAAAACAGTAAAAAAAGGGGCCAAAATCCAATATTAACTGAATTTTACTTTTGTTTCCAATCCAGTTTCTGTTTTCTTTATCTTGCGTGACTAATGACACATTTAGAAAATAGCAGCAATTATCTATTTGCTGACCAGTTAAAACAAATTGAAAATTGGATTATCGAACACATTTTTTATTTGGACCAGATGGATGGAACAAATAGAACAAAGCACTGCAAAGCGTTACACGGACCTGAAAGGAACTCAAGCTACTTTTTCGCACTTGGAAAGAGGAATGCTCAAAGGAACTTTGTTACAGCTTTTTTATTAATGGGTAGCTATTGTGCTGATCCTAAACAAATCTCAGAACATGTCACTCAGTTCTATACAGACATTGATAGCTTTCTTGAAACAGTTAGAGGGAAAGCACCTTTGATAGGACGTGAGTTTAGAGATTTATGTGACTCTACCCTATCTACCTGTGAAATTAAAAAGGCTGTTATGGCAATGAAAAAGGGTAAGTCGCCAGGTATAGATGGACTCACCACAGAGTTCTTTGTACATTTCTGGGATTTGCTTGAAAAACCTCTCTGTGCCTTGATTAATACATGTATTTCTGATAAAAAAAAAAGACAGACACTAGCCTTCATGCCATTTCAGCTGAAAACACTTTTCCTTTGTTAGCCTACTTAATAAACTTAATCATTTTTTATTAGTGTCAACATTACAGTATTTAGGCTATGTTAATCTCAAGCCCCTCTGAGAAATGGCCGTATAGGCCTACTTTTACTGTACAGCACAGCAAAATCTATTCAAATTGCAGACCGAGGGATATTGTCCATACAACGTTGTTAAACTTAGCCTATAGGCTAGGATACATAATCACATATTTGGAGATGATTTGAAGTGGGCTCATATGCTTCCATAACGTATTGATGTAAGAAAGAGAAAATGTGGTAAGGCCAGCCTATGGCATTTCTCATATCTCGCAGATAATTGGTAGTCCTGTTTTGCAGATGGTTAATTACGCATAATAGTTTAAGCAACAATAGCAATAGCTTGTCACTAATAACGACACAAATAGACTAATTTGTGTTCATTTAATGAAGTTTCAACATTGTACAGTTTTCCTACATGTATTCATGTTCCAACACAAGCCTACATGTATCCATCATGTTCCAAGAATAAGTACATGTTGCACCAATTCTGGGCACATGTTGGATATGTGTAAGTTCATGTATATGTAGGATGCTTATAAAAAGGCAATTATTCTGATACATGTAAGTAAGGCGGGTGGTATGACGTTCGGTTGGTCGATCGGTTGGTTGATCAGATGGACGGTCGGAAGGTTTTAGGCACGATTCCCGCGCCATAGGCCAGAGATATAGGCTACTTACCACAGTGGTTCAGATAAAAGGAAGTTGTAGCCTACTGTTGATGTACACTCTTGGGTACACTTACACAACTTTGGCAATCCTACCTCCATGACAGAGCCGCAGAGTCGCAGACTGACATAGTCATACTTAAAGGTGCCATGTGTAAGAATTGAGGTAAAAATATTCAAAAAATGAGCTACACGCATCAAAAGAATGAGAAGAAATAAGGGCGATGATGTCATTAAAAAAATGACAAGGTATAGTGCTGCAGAAATATCAACCTGAATTAGCATGCTAAATTACTAGCCACAGCCCGACAGGTGTCATAATACCAGTTTCGGCCATGGGAACAACATGGGCAACATAACCGCCAGCCAAACTGCAATACACGTTTCTTGGTTGTTAATCTAGGGTAGACCAACTCCCTTTCTGGAGGTATACTGCCCCCATCTTTTATGGAATGTGGAGTATGAATTGATTTTTTGGCGGACATTACACATGGCACCTTTAATGCTAGTCAGAATATGTGTGATACTGCTCCATTGATACGTAATTATGGGCGTTTCCCACTTGATGACAGAATGCATCGCCATAAAGGCAGAAGTCTTTGTCAAGTGTCAAGAAGCATGACAACGGGTTAATGGCAACATTCATGCTCATAGATTATGTTTAAATAACATTCAAGACTACTTGTTTCTAAATAAAAAAAAGTATAGACATTAATATGTTATGGGTTATACCTTTAGGTTCCCTTTCTACCAATCTCTGCTCAGCTAACATGAGGCCATCACTGATGTGATACCTGACGAAGACCTCTGGTCGAAACATTGTGTTAATAAACCTCTCTGGGAGCTTATAGAAACAGTGTGCGGGTAGATGTAGATGTGCGTGCACTCCACTCTTTTTCATCACTGATGTGACCAGACAGATATCACAGGACAAAAATGATCACATCCTCCTGGACAATGTGATGTGGAAGGGGACTGCAGGGGGACATTCTGAAATTCTGATTCTGGACTTTAGTGTCCATTCCTGTGACTAGAATTAACAACAAACCAGACAACATCAGTAAGTGAATCTGATCAGACTCAGGCCTTGAAGAACAATATTAAACATTAGTAGCCTAAGTGCTCTACCTCCTAATAAAAGAGCTATATGGCTTCATTTGCCTAACAAAACAATGTCATAGGGCTCTTGATGTAGGTTTACCACTTACTCTGACTAACCACATACTTGGAATAACCCCCTGGCCAGGGCTCGAATTATCTTTTTGTCTTTAAGGGGGTCTCTCTATCTCATAAAAAGTTGGCACACCCCGCGCATAGTCTAACAAGGCGTTACAATGAAATACCCTAGGCGCAAGTACAGTATGCGCATGGTAGGCCTAGGCTTTACCTTGACACACGCACACAACAGACATAGATTTTTCATAGAAATTGATTACTTTTAATTAATTTCAACATATTATTGATTGTAATAGTACATATCTCATTTCAATTTCACAATACAAAGAAAAAAACTAAACGATTTAGTCTGTGCCATTCTCAATTTCACAACGTAACTCATTTAAACCAGACCACCGTCTTAGATAGGCTATCCTCAGTGTCAAACACAATAATGCATGTAGTGTAACTTATACACAGGGGAAAAAGCACTAACTGGCAGAAATGAATAAAGCCAGCCTGTTCTAGTAGGCTAATGTGTTGAACCGTGGAAAATTAATAGACGAACAATTTTGGAGTTTGCACTGAGATATTGTCGGGTAGCCATTGAATATTCCGACATCAGAGATTGCTAACAGGTGTTTCAAAATAGCTAGGAACTTTCCGGAGCTCGGAATGGCAGAGGATAGCTATATCATCAGACAACACAATCATTGTAGGCTGCATTATGGGCCATAATTTATGGCTTTGTCAATCAACATAGAATAGGTGAAGCGCAAGTTCAACAGCAAACAGACTTTTCAGCACGTATAAACCACGTAGGCTAATGAACGCCTATGCAAATAGACAAACATCAAAGCAGGGTGACTTCTTCAGATTTGCGAGTGCTGTCAAATCCATACAACACTCCCGTTTTTCCCGGGTTTCTCCCGTATTTCAAGGTAATCTCTCAGTACCCTCCCGTTTTGTTATTTCTCCCGGAAAACTCCCGTAATTTGCATGGCCATCAAACTTCGTTTTAAAATCATTGATTCATTCAGGTTGCCAGGTTGTGTATGAAATACACCCTACACATACACGATCACTTAGTTTCAATTTCAACTGTTTTGTCATAGGTTAAAACCTGGCAACCCAAAACCCAAATAAGGAAGTGGGTGCCAACTGCGCGAGTCTCGTCGTTAGCAAGCGGGCTAGTTGAATGGCCTACTCCAGAACTAGCTGTTGTGAAATTGTTGGGAATTTAATTGATTAACACATCACATAAACTGTTATTGAGTGTTGTTGATACACTGAACTTGTTCCCTCGGAACCAAATCTGACAGCAAGCAGCTTTGGAGTTTTAGAAGTAGGCTGCAGGCAGGCAGCTGGTGGATACATAACTGGCATGCGTTAAGGTAATGGTAAGGTAAAAGCAACGACCGAAATGCAGTGTTGAAACACGTGTATGAAACGTATTAAATATGCAAACACAGATCCCCGGTATAAACACAACCCCCCCCCCCCCCCCCCCCCGATTTTTTTTCTTCCGTTTTTGGAAAGCTAAATGTTGACAGGTATGGTCAAATCGATACGGCTCATATAGTCTAGTGGTGTGGTGGTGAAGTGTCATGCTGCGTTCAAGAGCGTAGTGTAGGTCTACGTCCCTTAGTAGCTATATTTTAATTTAATGTCTATAATGAGCAGTTGTTTAAGATTAAATTACAATGCCAGACACCTTCAGATATGAGAGACCCCCTCAGGTTTTTAACTTTGTTGCTTTCATGGCATGGGCGGATTATGAACTTTCGGGCCCCTGGGCTCAGATGTATTAAGGGCCCCCCACTTATTGTCGTATATGTGGGAGGGGGGGTTGGGGGTCCTCCCCCAGACATTTTTTAATTTGTTTGATGTGATTTCCTGTATTCTGGTGCATTTTGGGGATGGCCAATTCAATCAGATTCATAGCCTCCATCCTGATTTGTTGATATTGAGGCAATGATTTCATGCAAAGGCTTGGGCTTCAGGGCCCCCTGACCCCTTGGGCCCCTGGGCCTGGGCCCGGTAGGCCCGTGCAGTAATCCATCCCTGCTTCATGGGAGCCAGTCCTCACTCTATGGGAGCTCGGCTCCCTCTGGCTCCCACGTAATTCGAGCTCTGTCCCTGGCACACAAATACTCAAACAAATGAATGAGCAAAGTGGTTTATTGTGGATGTTTTGAATACATGATCCTATAGTCTATTTTAGATGTGTTCATGCACACTATGTAATAGCCTACTACATGGAGGGACGGCTCAGACAAAACAATGCAAGCAAATGTCTGTTTTGTATGACCATGTGCTCTGTTATCGGTCATGTGTTGTCTACACTCCTCGCCTTATTTGGTCTTTGCTTCCTGTCTCTCTGCTTGTTCCCTCCATGTTCTGTTCTCAACTGATCCCTTTTGTCTGTCAATTCAGTAATTGTTTGCTCACCTCTCTTCACTGATTATCTGCTCTGTCATTGGTTATCTACTTAATTGTTCCGTGTATTTGGGTTCTGTGTTGGCTTTGTCGGATCGTCATGTCTGTTTCTTCTAGACTTGATTATGTATGTGTCTGAGTAAATCTGGATTGAATCAAGTCTTGCTTCCCTGGTCGTGCATTTGGGTCCTCCTTCCTGAAATCCTGACAACATGGAAATATATCAGTAAATTAACACTACAGATAGAAACACTCGCCCGAGACATTTCCTTCTTGCCCAACCAGACCAGTTTATCCAGGTGTAGTAAAAATTATTTGTAAGAACATACTGTATACAAATGTGCAGAGATGGGAAGTAAAGAAGTAGCCTACAAATACTTCGTAACTGTACTCAAGTAGATTTTTCAGATATTTTTACTTTACTTTACTATTTATTTTTGAGGCGACTTTTTACTTTTACTCCTTACATTTTAACACGAATATCGGTACTTTCTACTCCTTACATTTTACAAAACTGGCTCGTTACTTTAGTTTCAAATAATTTCAGTGGAGTTACTATATAATTACTATAATAGTAATTATTTTTCGCGTCATCAATAGCGGATGGGAATATACGTTGCACTTGACGCACCACTACAAGATGACGACATATTTGGGCGGCATCATTCGCGGCAAATCATTGCAGCTTGATGGCAGTAACGTTAACGTTAGTACGTAGTAGTATGTCTCAATTAAATTTAGTTAAAAATGCCCTCCTCCTCTCCTCGACTGTGGTGCTTCCCAACTTCTAGCTGCAGTGTAGCCTATCCTTTCAATAAGTAGATGCAGCATTGGGTCATGAACAGGGATGTAGTGGGATGTACAGGGATGTACAGTGATCACAGAATTCATAGTTTACCCACCTCTTATTTACCACTACATTCCTGGTCTTAAAATATTCACAGGAATCCATAAGAATTAAATATTAATGTTGTTTTATCCAATATTAGTTGTGCAGATGTATAGTCCATCTTATACACACCTATGAAGCCAACAAAGAAAATACAAAATAGAGACTTTTGTGTAATTATTCCATTTTGTGTAGTCATTCTATATCAGAACCTGACATACAATCCAAATAGTGTACAAGAAACCTCAGAAATGCATACTTTTATTCTCAGTATGCATTTTGGGTAACCAAAAGTCCTATGGGGAGTTTCCATAGGGCATTACAAAACGCATGAGCATACAGTACCTTGTCAAATAATGGTCTAAAGTACGGTACTCATTTTTCATTCTATATTGATCTACTTTTGCACACAGCTTCGCAAGACCTGGTGCTAGGGCTCAGTTGTGTTTCTAAAATCATATCAAATGACCTAGAGGGCTGAAATGTGGTCAGTTCAGAGATGCTTGTTATCGGGCAGAAAGAAAAAAAATCTATAGGCTCTGTAACTCTGTACCAGTGCTTCCTAAGAAACTACAGGATCTTGGATCTTTACTTTCTTGGGGGGCAGCCGTGGCCTACTGGTTAGCGCTTCTGACTTGTAACCGGAGGGTTGCTGGTTCGAACCCCGACCAGTAGGCACGACTGAAGTGTCGCACCTAACCCCTCACTGCTCCCCAAGCGTCGCTGTTTTGCAGGCAGCTCACTGCGCCGGGATTAGTGTGTGCTTCACCTCACTGTGTTCTGTGTGTTTCACTAATTCATGGATTGGGATAAATGCAGAGACCAAATTTCCCTCATGGGATCAAAAGAGGTATATATACTTATACTATACTTAATAAAGATGTCCAGCATTTGATGGTAGGCCAAAGAACACACTGCCCTCTGCAGTGCAATGTTGGGGGGGAAAGCCTATGGCCCAACAGGTTATGGGAAGATTTTAAAAGAGAGACTGGCACTCTTGCACTCTAGTAACATTTGTGTGGTCCAGGTACCGTTGCATAAAAAAATGGTTGTCATTCACAAGACTACTTTTACTTTTATACTTTAAGTAAATTTCCAAGCCTGTACTTTGTTACTTTTACTTGAGTAAAGAAGTTAAGTCAGTACTTCTACTTTTACCAGAGTATTTTTTAACACAAGTATTTGTACTTCTACTTGAGTACGGGAAGTGAGTACTTTTGCAAATGTCACATACTTTCTGCAAATGTGACTAACTTCATCAGTCTGTCTGCCTCATATTTGCATTAACTGATGATTGTGCCTGGTGAAGACACGCCTCCACCATTTGCAAATCAAGTCTTTTGTCATGTACTACGGCCCAGCTTTTGTATTAGGCCAGACTTCACTATAGGTGGTCGGCGCCAATTAAGCACACATATGTCCGGGGCGTGTCTGAACTTTTCCAATGGAGCAGTCAAAGAGCCTACTAACAGAATATAAGACATACAACATTCGAGAGGTGACTTGGACAGAGGCAACTTTGTACATGTTCTCCTCCGAGCCGGCTTGTAAAAAACCTTGGGAGTGCTTCCCTTTCTTAACACATCTCAGTTCGGTTTTGCTTCCACGTCATTTGTAATTCTCTCCACACAGGCAGGACACAATGAGACTTAGAATTAGAAAACGTATTTATATTGTGGCATTGACATCAGACCATTGACTTCACACACAGAAGCTGAACCAATATGAAATCCAGACATTTAAGACCATGAAGACCAAATCCTCAGGCTGCATTACACACACGTCCTACTGTGTCCGGTGTCAGAGGCGTTTCTGAATGTCCACATCCAAAGTCCACATCAGACTCAGGCCCAATTGGTGCATAGTCCAGGTTATAGTGGCACATTTATACCCAAAATGGGTCTGATCCTTTATTGTGGGCCAGCGATTATGATGGAAAAAATGGCAGATCATCACCCTGGCGACTTGCATCCACGTGGCGTTGCTAAGCGCCAGCGTCCGTGACACCGGAGGAGTACTTGTATGTGTAAAGTTTGTTGTCAGCTCCGCCGCTCAGGATTATCTGGATGAGAAAAAAAAAGATTGAATTAACACAGTAAACACAAACAAAACCAAACATGTTAAGTGTGCCCCAAGGAACGAGTATGAGTATATGCCAGACACTGTGAGTGACTGTTACTCGCTTTCACAGAATCTTTCACCGGGCCTGGAGCAGATGAAGAGGCAAAGCCATATCGTAACGCCTCCAATTATCACCACTTTCGTTCAAAAATTCTAAAACAACAATGTTTTTCTATACTTCAAAATAACATTTGATAAATGAACCTTACATTTTTCAGTAGCCATAGGTGTCTAGATTTGAACAAAATCTGGTTTGGTTCTTAACAGGAGCATTTTCTGCCTGAAATATCCGATTTTGTTTACCACGCTCGGAGTTATAGTGCTGGCCTGATGGGTCGCCTATTTACGCCGTTTCAACGGCACATTACCGGTTAGACTGAGAATTCGCGTCATGAAATTAAAATTCCACTGGAGCTCCAAACGGATGTGTACACAGAGCCTTACAACACTGTTTACAGCTCTTTGAGTCACGGTAAAATGTCATTTTTGGTACATAGCTAATCTAGATACACCTATGGTGTGGGTGCTTGCGTTTCTATAGGAGTCCGCTGTCTTGGTTTGTATAGAAATGGATATTAAGTGACACATACACGCAAGACGGTGGAAATACGGGACCGACGGTAATAGGGGGAGTTCCGATATGTTCCCAAAGACAAAACATAATGATAAAGGTTTAATATTAATAATCTCCACAAATTTTTCAATGAGCACTCAAAGTAATTTGAAACAGACACAAACACAAATGAAAATGTAAACAAACACAAACACAGTGACTCACCCCACTCTCTGTCCAGTTCACACACAGCACTTTGTCCTCATGAGCAGCCAGGTCATACAGGGGCGCCTTGCAGCTGCACAAACAAACAAACAGAAGATTAAAGCCTCCCGTACTGGAGCCTGACAGCCCAATACACATCATGAGTCATTATGACAACAATGGCACACAAATAATGCTTGTCTGTTGTTTTGAGGCATGCATGCATATGCAACAGTTTCTCCAGCTATGTGTATCCACCTTATAGAACTGTGTGTGTGTGTGTGTGTGTGTGTGTATACATATGTGTATAGTATGTGTATATGTGTATGTATGCGTGTGTGTGTGTGTGTGTGAATACTACACACCTTCTGGTGTCCCAGAGCTTGACGATGTTGTCCAGGGAGCCTGACACAAGTTGCTGCTCATGGCTGGGAGACCAGTCCACTGCAGTCACCCAACCAGTGTGTGACGTTAAGGACAGCAGCACCATAGAGCCATCTACGAAGAGAACACAGTCATTAGACAGACACACACACACTCTGCTGCAATCACCCAACCAGTGTGAGGTTAAGGAGAGCATCTGGAGTGTCATCTAGGAGATCACACACACACACACACACACACACACACACACACACACACAAACGCTGAACCTAAAGTCTAGGTCTAAAACACACAAAATGAATGACATAATCGGAAGTATCTGTTTGATTCAGTAAAGATTAAAGGTGCTATATGCAAGACATTTATTGCAATATATCAATTATTGCAATATGCCATCAGAGATTTTCAAATACCTTCACTGACAATGGTACATGGACATTTGAAACGCTAGTGGTCGTTCTTACATATAGCACCTTTAAGAAGTTTGCCATTAATATGTGCGTAATTGGTTTAGCTGGACAGGCTGCTGCTGTGAGCTGTTTTGGGACAGGGTCTGACCTTTGGCACGGGGGTCCCACAGCCGGACGTGTCTGTCACTGCTGCCCGATGCCAACCGCCGGCACAGCAGAGAGTAGGACACACAGTTGAACACCTTACTGCCCATCTGGGGTGGAGAGAGGGGGGGGGGGGGAAAGAGAGAGGGAGAGAGAGAGACGGAGAGAGAGAGAGAGAGAGAGAGAGGGGGAATCATTAGACTGCTGCACTGTAGAGAGAGAGAAAGCGTTAGAAAGGGAAGAGATAAAACAGTGTGGGGGAGGCGGCTATCAAAGAGAGAGGGGCTAAAACTAGAGGACACAGACACACTGTCACAAGCATCAGGAATGAGACAGGGAGGCGATATTTGGAGAAGAGAAAATCAGACAAACGAGAGAGGAAGAGCTCAGACCGTTCTGCTCGCCAGGGGCACCGCTAGGGTTGTATTCCATAGTACGCACCCTGGCCCAGGACGCTAACCCCCCCCCCCCAAAAAAAAGAACGGGTGCATGGCTACCCTACACAGAGGTGTTTCTGGGATAAAATTTCTTGGATGAGGGAGATTTCACCCCCGGGATTTTTTTTTTTAAATTCTGGCTGCTAAACACACAATTTTAACGCAATTTGGGTGGGACAGAAATACCTTTACAGAGCAGCAGCTCTGGCCATATCGGCTCTGGCTCACGTGACGTGAACATTGCATCAAATGCATTATCGCTCCACTACCCAACACGTGACGTGAACATTGCCTTAAATGCATTATCGCTTCACTACCCAACACGTGACGTGAACATTGCCTTAAATGCATTATCGCTTCACTACCCAACACGTGACGTGAACATTGCTTTAAATGCATTATCGCTTCACTACCCAACACGTGACGTGAACATTGCTTTAAATGCATTATCGCTTCACTACCCAACACGTGACGTGAACATTGCTTTAAATGCATTATCGCTTCACTACCCAACACGTGACGTGAACATTGCTTTAAATGCATTATCGCTTCACTACCCACCACGTGAACAAGGGAAAGAAAAGAAAATTAGAAACCAATGAGTCCATGTCGTGATTTGCGACAGGATTATAGGCCTACAGAAAAGACGGCTATGTAACCTAACAATAAGGATTTGCTTACACTGCTGTTTGGTTGTCGTGGACACGCGGGCATGAACTAGATGTACCGCATAGCGGTACAAAATATGACCGCCGATCAGTCCTGTACATCCATTCCGCGAAAATAAATTACATTAATGAATTAGTCTCCATCTTCTACTCCATCCCCCACTCTTGAAACTTTTGTGTATGCTTGTTTGGAATGTGTGTTTGCGGGCCGCACACAAAGTAGCCTACTGGCGCTGCAAAGGTGAATAGATTTGTAGCACTTGGTACTAAATCGATACTTTTAAAACGGTGCCTGAACCGGTACTTTGTTTTTAAAATGTTTTAAATTAAAATGGTCTAAAGCATGAAATGCTTTTTTTATTATTGATAAGACAAATTTGAACATGAAATAGAACTGTTATATTCAATTTACTATCAATATCTCATTGCTCCTACAAATAATACATTTAAATGTTAAAACAGCTTGCCATGCATGCACACACAATGGTAGGCTAAAGCTCTGCTTTCTAGTTTATCCAGTGTGGGCGGTTTGCCATAAGGTATGTTAAAACCGCTTTCCATAAAACTGCCAGGTCATGGACAACGGCATTTGCAAGCAAGCTAATCTAACAGGGACTCTACCTTCCAGTTAATTCAGTGTGTTCCCAAATGCTTCAAGAAATGTCATGTCTTAACCCATAACACGCAATAGTTTTGAACATGTTAGGCTACATGTCAGTGTTGAAGTGTTTAGATTCCCAGCACTAGCCTAGTAGGCATTTTAACAGCAACTATGGCTATGCGCTAACACCAGTCAGCTGAGTTTAATTAGCGATAACGTACGGAGATGGTTTCGTAGCCTCTTTGACAGCTCAGTGACATCAGGTATGTAACCTACATATTTATGTTTTTGCCAACTAACTTTTAACATGATCTTCAAATTGATTGTGATGCTATATGGGCCTCATGCACATGAAAGATTAATATCATGCCATTATGTTGTTTAGAACACACCGTGAAATACAGTTTTCACCTTACAACTTTGCTGATAACATTTCAAATAAATGCCAGTTAGCGCATTAGCAAGGATATTGTGTAACATATAGGCTACTGTTGATGTTGTTTCATAGCCTTTTGCTTGTGCGTAGTTAGGCCCACTGCTAGATTTTGACAGGAGCTCGCGATATCGCTTTAAAGTAAGCTACTTGGGCTCACACAAGCGGTCAAATACTGTCCACTCGCCTATGTGGTGCACCCCTCTGGTTTATACAGTGTTTATGTTAGCTAACTGTATATGGATGTGTTGCTATCAGAGCAAGACGTTAGAGATGGCGCATGACATGCAGTGATGCCTCGTATATAAAAAAAAAAAAAAAAAAAAAGAAGTTATTTAAGCACCGAAATGAGGCACCAAAATCCACGTTGTTATTCGATGCAGTTACTACCGTTTGCGTCGGCACCGGTGCCATATTAGAACCGTGTTTCGTGCCCAACCCTAATTGTTATAAAACCTTTAAAATATCTAAACAATCACAAGTAGTGCAGTTCATCACAGTCCATCCATTGCAACTGGACTGATAAAAGGTACACCTGTAGGCTACATTGTATTTGGGAAAAGCAGAAGGTAGCAGCATAATGAATGTATTTATTTATTTATTTATTTATTTATTTATTAATTAATTATTATTATTATTATTATTATTATTATTATTAAACAAAACAATCCCTGTCAGTTCCATGCAGTTTTCAACAGCTATCAAGAAGAGAGGTCATGTCATGGATTTTTGTGAATGTTTCTTCTTCTACATATGCATAAGTTTAGTCATCTAGTTCATATGATATTCAGCTTTATTGCCAATGCACAAATTAAATACCAGTAGTCTAAAACAAAATGCAGTTTTACCCAGTGGTGCAAATAACTGACATGTCCAAAAGGGCCTTCATGAAATGCGTTGCTAGACTGTTCATACACATTTTAACGGGCCAGGTTGAAGAGCTACTGTCCGTTATTGTTTGTGCAAATAATAGGCTGATTCATGTTCCCTTGCATTTTGCAACTATGAGGTCCATGGTTAGTCTGGCTTTCGCCAGACCAAGCTCAATCTTTTAAGAAATCGAAAAAGAAATCGCCGGCAGATCAGGATGAGTTCACCCAGCCTAGTCCATGGTAGGTGTCCGATAGAAATATTGTTTAATTTTGCGATTGAGATATCCACGCACTGCCCCCCCCCCCAGGCTTCAAGAAGAAATGGGAATTACATGTCATGCAGAAATCATCCTACCCTTATTAGACGTTCTCTGCTGTAAACTACAGTCTTGTCCTTGTAGTTAGCGTATTGTCTTTCCAACCCACTTTAGATTTCCAACAAAATTACATCTCACTGCAACGATGCGCCATCTGGTGGACAAACGACTACGTAACGCCAATACTGGAAATGCAGCCAAATGAATGAATATTTGGTTTTCCTTTAATCCTACTGAATTTGTAATTATGTATCGGCCGTTCTAATTGCCGATACTGATGGTATGTGCGTGCCAGTGTGTGTGTGTGCGTGTGTATGTGTGCACCACCATCTACATGCCAATGAGTGTACAGTCACTAAATGTACACAGAACTTTTTTTTACCCCCCCATGGATGAAATTCTACCAAACTTGGCATACCCCCAGAGAATGTCAGGTAAATCATGGGGATCAAACTAAATTTTTCCGTAAAAGTCTAGTGGGGCTACATACCCACCAAATTTCATGTGCCCCGGTGGTTCAGTGTCCCGGGTATCGTTGACCAAAAATTCAGGAAGTAGATGACGGAAAAAACCTTTGACAATCCCTATATGACCGCTTCGCTAGCGGCGGTCATCATAAATTGTACGCACAGTGCGTACAGGATTACGGCTGGCGGCGCCACTGCTGCCCGCCCTCACCAGGAGAGAAGAGCTCATCAGAAGAGCTCAAAGTGTTCTCACCAGGAGAGAGAGAAGAGCTCATCAGAAGAGCTCAAAGTGTTCTCACCAGGAGAGAAGAGCTCATCAGAAGAGCTCAAAGTGTTCTCACCAGGAGAGAAGAGCTCATCAGAAGAGCTCAAAGTGTTCTCACCAGGTTGCTCTTCTGACTGCCTGTCTCCGCGTCCCACATCTTGATGGTGTGATCCCATGATGCACTGCAGATCTCCTCGCTGTCCGTCCACAGCACCGACGACACCGCCTCTGTGTGTCCTGACAGCGTCATGAGGGGCGTCTGAAGGGGAGACAAGCTCAGGCATCAGCGGGGATGTAAGACACCAGCACTCACCTCTAATTAACATTACACATACACACAGAGCTCGAACATGTCAACACATCAAACATGTACAATGATTTTCTTTAAATGAAGGCAAATACCAAATTTGGGCCATTGGATAAACATTCCAGAGCAACAAAGCCAAGCAGCTAGAAAGGACATCTTTCTTCATAAAAATGACTTCACTGAGTGGAAAACTGAGAAATCCTATGGGAAGATTACATGCACATAGATTTGTGGCCACTAGAGGGAGCTAGAGGACTGAGTACATTACAGTAGTGGAGCAGAGGACACTAGTGTGTGTGTGTGTGTTGGTATGGGAACAGACATATAGGAGGTCACTTCTCACCCGTGTCAATCCCAGTTTGTCTGTCTTCTGCTTCTTCCGGGGTCTGTTAGGCTCCTCTACCTCATCCTCCTCCTCTGTAGGCACTGTGAAGGAAATACAATTCCCATAATGCACAGCTCAACGACACACAAATCCCAGGCTGTATGCGTGAACACAGACTATGTGAGTGGGTTTGTTCGTATTCAGGTAGTCGCTTACAGCGCTGGCTTATAGGTATGCATGCTGGACTTCATACAATGTATTGTATCCATGTATTGCTTCCAATGTATCCATGTATCTATGCCACCTCAATTATTTCCCTCACGGGATCAAAAGAGTATATATGCATTGCTTTAAGCCAGCTCTGTAAGCGGCTACCTGGAGTGGACCGCACCCACTATGTGAATGTATGGTTTCTGCAGGTCATACCTGCTGACCACAGCTTGAGCATCTTATCCCAGGATCCACTGCAGAACTAGACAGACAGAATGACATACAGAAGCTGATTAATCTTCATCAACACCTCAGTCACCAACAATGACCTTGTTTACATGCACAGCCATAATCCAACTATTGACACCGGCGTCACACAATCCGGCAAGACTTTCCTTGGTCAATGCTAGTCTGAGATACAAACACAAATTGCCTGTGCAGGCCTAAACTTGCTCACCATCAAAAATCGCCTATGCAGGCCTAAACTTGCTCACTATCCGTTTCAAGTAAATGACAAATGAATATAGCGTTAAAAGTGTGTTTAGATATCATCAACAAGTCATCAACAGATATTTTATATCTGTCTCTGTCTCTGTCTGTTTAGACGCACCCTTGGAAATCTTGTAGGTATTCTTTAACAATTATTCGTCTAATACAGGGATTCCCAAACTGTGGTACACGCGAGCTGCCACTAGGGGGCACGTGAGATGAAAAGGGCCATGTTGGAAAGGTGTTAAATGATGAATTAATTAATAATCTAATTAATTAATAAATAATACATCATTTCGAATCGGATTATAATGATATGGAAACGTGAAATTAAACAAAATCATTTGTAAACTCTATAGTAGGCTATGTTTTCATTAAACCTAATCAGCTACCCACAATGCACGTGATTTCCTGCGGGCAGACAGAATATCTGGCTCGTTAGTTTCGTGGAAGTATAGATAGGTAGAAGGCTACGCAAACATGGGCTGTGCAAACATGGGCTGTGCAAACACTGTCCAAAAGGCCCAATTAAAGAGGAGAAGTGAGAGAAACAGAGCAGGAGGCAGGTAACGATGGGATGGGGTGGGGGCAGAATGATGGAGGTGGAGGTGGGATGGGGGCAGAATGATGGAGGTGGAGGTGGGATGGGATGGGGTGGGATGGGATGGGATGGGATGGGATGGGGGCAGAATGATGGAGGTGGGATGGGATGGGATGGGATGGGATGGGGGCAGAATGATGGAGGTGGAGGTGGGATGGGATGGGATGGGGGCAGAATGATGGAGGTGGAGGTGGGATGGGATGGGATGGGATGGGATGGGATGGGATGGGGGCAGAATGATGGAGGTGGAGGTGGGATGGGATGGGATGGGATGGGGGCAGAATGATGGAGGTGGAGGTGGGGTGGGGGCAGAATGGTGGAGGTGGAGGTGGGATGGGGCAGAATGGTGGAGGTGGAGGTGGAGGTGGGGTGGGGGCAGAATGGTGGAGGTGGAGGTGGAGGTGGGGTAGGGGCAGAATGATGGAGGTGGAGGTGGGATGGGGGCAGAATGGTGGAGGTGGAGGTGGGATGGGATGGGGTGGGATGGGATGGGATGGGGGCAGAATGATGGAGGTGGAGGTGGAGGTGGCTCCGGAGCACAGGGGGATGACAGACGAGACAGAAAAGACGAAGAAAACAAAAGTATGATGAGGCATTTAGGCACAACAGTAACAACACACACACACACACACACACACACACACACACCTTTGTCCGTGTTGGGTCCACTGCAATTGTGTCCACACTGCCCGCGTGTCCACGGCAACAGTGACGAGCCTTGATTTTGTTCCGCTCCGAGTTCCACTCCCACAACAGAACCGTTTGGTCCAAGGAGGCCGTGAGGAGGAGTGAGGTCAGGCCATCTGGACAACACAAGGAAGACCATGAGGGGCAACAGAACCAGGAAGAGAATGAGGGGCAACAGAACAGAACCAGGAAGAGCATAAGGGGCAACAGAACCAGGAAGAGCATGAACAGAACAAGGCCCACAGGGCGGGAGCTGCAGCAGCACACAGAGTGGTGGGAGTTTAAGCACAACGAACATCAAACCCTGTTTGGAAGTCGAGGTGGAGCCCAGCTGGCATGTCTGTCTCCCATATTCGTGTGTGTGTGAGTTTGTGTGTGTGCGTCGCACTCACCTCTTCGGACCCAAGCGACGTCCTTCACCACCTTAGAGTGGCCTGTCACCGTCATGGCTGTGTGTGTGTGTGTGTGTGTGTGTGTGTGTGTGTGTGTGTGTGTGTGTCGCGCTCACCTCTTCGGACCCAAGCGACGTCCTTCACCACCTCAGAGTGGCCTGCCACCGTCATGGCTGCTTTGCCCTCCAGTGACCAGATGCGTGCCGTCTTATCATAGGAGCCTGTCAGGATCCTGAGAGAGAGGGGAAGCATCAGAACAGGACACACTGCTGTCACACAGGCCCTCTAATCTCACACACACACTGCTGTCACAGAGGCCCTCTAATCTCACACACACACACACACACACACTGATGTCACAGAAGCCCTTTAATCTCACACTAGGGCTGTCCCTTTACGTTCGAAAAACGATTGCACAATCGATTGGACCAAACAACACAAGTTTCGAAAACTAAAATAGGGAATCGATTTTAACCAACCTGTGCGACATGAGAGAGACGAGTGATAGGCCCTAATAACTTGAGGAATTCGATGTAGAAGTACTTCGGATTTTTGGTATATCAAACTATGGAGAAGAACAAAGCGGTAGGCTATGCAAACTGTGCAATCGAGTTCTACGTAGGCGAAATTTGTTTGACATTTCTAATCGTAACCAGAGACACAGCTACGTTGAAGACTGCAGTAATGTTTGTCATTGATGTAATGGCAGTCCACGCGGCTTATTGTTTTTCGAGAATGTAGCACTCCTGTTTGTCATTGTGCGCGAAACTTCACGCCAATAAATCATCAGAAATATTGCTGGCTTGCGTCTACAAACGCCCTCTTTACTTTCGTCCTAATGCCTGTTAGTTGTTTGTGGAATGGCCTATATTTGGCGTTGAAAATGGAAACGTCTTTAGACATGAAAAATCGATTTTACAATCGATTTAATGAACACTTATGTCTCAAAAATCGAACAGGATTTTTTCACAAAAGTGACAGCCCTCTCATACACTGTAATATTCTCTCACACACT
>NC_055979.1:28668195-28675695 GCF_018492685.1 Alosa sapidissima
GTTTCTGTCAAATCAGCTATGAGTGTGTTGTGTGGTGTGGTGTGGTGCATGTTTGGTAATGTGGTCCTCACCTATTGTTATAAATATACATGTAACTGCATAATAAACAAACATGTGCTGTAACTGCATTTACTGTCTATCTGCAGTTTCTGTCTAATCAGCTATGAGTGTGTTGCATTGTCTGGTGTAGGCTGGGTAATGTGGTCCTCACCTATTGTTATAAATATACATGTAACTGCATAATAAACAAACATGTAACTGTTTACTGTGTGTTGTGTGATGTGGTGGTGCATGCTGGGTAATGCAGTCCTCACGTATTCAGGCTTGAGCTTCTTGTCTCCCCCTCTGACGGCGACCTTCTCCAGCTTTTCGATGATGGGGTCAATCATCTCCTCGTCCTTCAGACGCAGCTCCTCATGGATGATCTCGATGTCCCGCACCGGGTCAACATTGCCCTCCACGTGGATGATGTCCTCATCCTCAAATGCACCTGCACACACACACAGATTTATAACAGTTATAGCACTTCTATCTATCTTAACTTGAACATTTACCACCTATAATAATATCACAAGCATATCCAATAATACTATTTATACAGATTCATTCTTGCTTATCATTCTTATGGTCACAAACAAATGGAAATAATATATTATAATGGCATCTGGATTATCTTATACACAACCAAACTCTTTCTACTTCCAGTGACTAAACCAACAGCACTTAACTGGACACTGAGTTACAATGACCTCTCCTGGCTAACCTGGCGATCCAATTCAAATAATCATCAGAACATATTTGCTTTTTGACCAAGAGATGAACGTTTGCGTACACAATCGGCTGCATTGAGAACAAAACTTTGCTTCATTACTATACGGACGCTACGCTACGCGTGTTACTAGAGGTCAGACCACCGAATTCAGACCAAATTCAGCCGTACATAAAGTCAGTCTAGCATGGTCATGTGTGGTCATATAGTGCGCCTATACTATCGGCCCTATAATGATGTTCATGTGAATTAACATTGCATCTCACCTACGCATAACGTTCATTTTTGCGGGCGTGCACAACCGATGTCTCAAACAGATGTGTGTCTGTGTTATCTGAAACCTCCCTCATAAACAACTAACAACAGGTCCCGTCATCACACACACACACACACACACACACACACACTCTCCCTCTCTTATCCGCTCTTTCACACACACACACACACACACACTCACACACACACACACTCTCCCTCTCTTATCCGCTCTTTCACACACACACACACACACACACTCACACACACACACACTCTCCCTCTCTTATCCGCTCTTTCACACACACACACACACACACCACATATTCAGCTCTCTTATCCGCTCTTTCACACACACACACACACACACACACACACTCTCCCTCTCTTATCCGCTCTTTCACACACACACACACACACACACACACACACACACACTCTCCCTCTCTTATCCGCTCTTTCACACACACACACACACACACACACACACACACACACACACTCTCCCTCTCCCTCTCTTATCCGCTCTTTCACACACACACATACACTCTCCCTCTCTTATCCGCTCTTTCACACACACTCCACATATTCAGCTCTCTGCACGACAAAGCTGGAGAGACGGAGACGGAGAAACAGAAACAGAAGCTTTTTGAATTCAGCGCCGGTTTATATGAGGAATTACGGTAGCGCCGGTTTACATGAGGAGTTACGGTAGCGCCGGTTTATATGAGGAGTTACGGTAGCGCCGGTTTATATGAGGAGTTACGGTAGCGCCGGTTTACATGAGGAGTTACGGTAGCGCCGGTTTACATGAGGAGTTACGGTAGCGCCGGTTTACATGAGGAGTTACGGTAGCGCCGGTTTACATGAGGAGTTACGGTAGCGCCGGTTTACATGAGGAGTTACGGTAGCGCCGGTTTACATGAGGAGTTACGGTAGCGCCGGTTTATATGAGGAATTACGGTAGTTATCCATCATATGGAACTATGTGTCCTATGGCACAGTGAGAGAAGAAGACCAGGTGATAGTATTAGTGAGAGTTTTGGGATCTCCAAAAAGTGTCTACTGACGCATCTGTTTACCTAGTTTCTAACTACTTGATTTTACAGATTTATTTACACCACCTGACTTGACTATAAACTATAAAAAATGTTTTGTCAATGTAATGATTATTGATGTCATGGTAAGTGGCTTTGAACATCTGCCATAAACATGACTGTCAAAAAACATGAGGAAAGAAAAGAGGGATGGGAGAGCAGGCCTGAGGGCAGACCACACGCCAGGAGGACGAGGGGAAGAGAACGGGACGGAGGGCTTTGCCGACGGCGACATGTGTAACTCACGGGTCATGTGGAAGATGCCGTCGCAGGCACTGATATGGGACAGGAAGGCGTTGCCAAGGCCCTGGCCAGCATGGGCGCCCTTTACCAGGCCAGCGATGTCCACCACGTTCAGGAACGCAGGCACCTTACTGAGGAGGGACACACACACACACACACACACGCAGGCACGCACACGCACACACACGCACGCACACACACACACACACACACACACACACACAGGGTGTCACAGCGAATGCAAGGACAGGAATTGTGGAACTGCAGAAGCAAATCCTACCTAGTATGCAACGTAAGTGTTATCTATTCAGCTACTATGCAGATTACTTAGAGGATACAAAGAGATCTGTGTGTCTGTGTGTGTGTGTGTGTGTGTGTGTGTGTGTGTGTGTGTGTGTGTGTGTGTACGTATGTGTGTGTGTGTGTGTGTGTGTGCAGTGAGTCCATCTGAGCCTGCATAGAAGCCTGTTTGGACCGGGACCGGTCCTCTGCTGCCCCCTGCAGGCCGGTGGTACCTCCTCACCTGGCGGGCTTGTGGTACTTGCACAGGTAGTCATAGCGATCGTCAGGGATCGGAACCCTGCTCTCGTTGGGGTCGATGGTGCAGAAGGGGAAGTTCTCCGCCGCCGCCTGGCTCTTGGTCAGAACGTTAAAGAACGTGGATTTCCTGCAGGGTAGAGATGACCGCCCATGTCAATGCCAATCATGTAGTATATGTATATATATATTCTACATGATATACTATTTTGGTCTCTGCATTTATCCCAATCCGTGAATTAGTGAAACACACACAGCACACAGTGTACACACAGTGAGGTGAAGCACACACTAATCCCGGCGCAGTGAGCTGCCTGCATCAACAGCAGCGCTCGGGGAGCAGTGAGGGGTTAGGTGCCTTGCTCAAGGGCACTTCAGCCGTGCCTACTGGTCGGGTTTCGAACCGGCAACCCTAGTCTGAAGCGCTAACCAGTAGGCCACGGCTGCCCCAAATGTGTCTATCGGATTAAAGGAGATACTTCCAACCTTTCTCATGCACATGGAGAGAAGGCACATGCTGTAACTGAATACTCCAGCCAGCGGCAGAGTAATTACGCAACACCTAATAGGGACACACGCAGCGTGGTGTTCGCCGTGCAACTCTGTCATGAATGAAACAGTGGTTACCTTGCAACAGTCAAATCACCATCAAGGCACCACATGGACATGACAGTGACTGCAATTACACAACATGTCAACAGAGACGCATGTGGCAGGCTGTTGTTTCTTTAGCTCTCCTTGAACACTACGGCTCATCAGTGTCACCCACCCCACATTAGGCAGTCCCACGATGCCGATTTTCAATGAGGTCCCGAAGCGTCCTATCAGTGGGGGCTGTTTTGGTCCGTCCCCGCCCTTCTTCGGAGGCATCTACAAAAGAAAAAGGCGATTGTTAATAATAATAATAAAACTCTCTAGATCACTACCACCATAGGAGCGGAGTTTCCTCAGGCAATGTGACACACCTTTTTAGGCGACATGATTTCAAGTTGCAGTGCAAGTTAGCTTACTGTCTCACCACAATTACAGCTTAGACAAGAGAAGATAAATGTCACATTTCTCTAAGAAGACACAGCAGCATGTAGCCTCTGCAGCGTGGCTAACGCTAGTAATTCTGTCCGGTTGCCATTTCGCAGCGCTGTCCAGCCTGACGGCTGAAAGGTCCATCATAGTCCCAAAAATAGACCTAGCATCTGTCATGGGCGTATGATGAACTGTGCAGGCTTCTAGAAGCTACCCCACTTTCTCATTGCTTATGTATTACATGTCATAGGCGCACTTGATCCACTGCTAGCATCGGACCAACACACTAGAACATTTCGGGGCTGCCCTGGTCCCAACCCCCAGCTGCATCCACACACATGGAATACCTAGCCATCGCTAGCACAATGCTGTCCTATTCATTCGAGCAGGGTAACGTTAGCCGGTTAGCCCAAAATAGAACTTGTAGCTAAACAATCTTGATGTGTAAGATTCTTTCACAGAACGTTTGCTTTACTGAAAGGTAATAGTGTACTACACAATGTGTATATAGTTCACCTTCAAATGATGTTATTTCTGTCGGTTAAGTACAAATCCAAGCTGGCAGACTTGTACACACGCCAGTCTACACTTCGGCGGTGGCAAGGAAAGGGACCACATACCGGAAGGAAGAATATTGTCTACAATTTCATTGGCCAAACAAAAGGGAACGTGCTGACGTCGATGAAGTTTCCATCAGAAAAAAAATGTAGCATGACGTACAGAATAACTTTGTCATTTATGGTAGGCGTACATGTAAAAGCCATAGACTGTATAAAACAGGGAAAAACTCCAACCAAAAATCATGTAGACACATTGTAAGATAGCTTTATTGTTTTTAATTGTGTAAAAACAAAGTGAATTTTACAGTTTTGTAGGATTATGTAGCCTAGCCTATAAATTATCTTAGTGCAACATTTTGGCAGTTTAGGATTCTCACATGCTATAACCCAAAACTATCTCCTCGACATAGGCTACAGTAGATTCAGGAAATGTCACATGAATTCTCAACGTGTTAAGACAGTCCAGTGTAAATAATGAATTGTCAGAGCACCTGAATAACAGCCAGTTGTGTATGAACAAACCCGTTTTCTTGCTGTCCAGAGAAAAAAATCTACAGATGTCTTTAAGGTAATCCAAAGAACATGCATTATAGTATAAATTGACATTTTTGAAATCTCAATTGTTTTTAAATATTAAACAAACACGAGCAATGGATACATCCACACTGGGTCATACAGTGGTATTAATGACATGATCATCACACACTCTCCCCAAACACACACACAAGATAAGTTGAACACACCCCTTGAACACTAGGTCCCCTACTGTCGTGGGGAAAAGTTGTGGCAAACACAAGGAAGGAGAAGAAACATCTATGGCAACATGCACTAGGAATTCACTTTTCAGAGGTTAGTTGTCGAAGTCTGAGGGAACTTCACAATTCAGTGCATACTGAAATAAATTATACTCATTGAACAGCAGGGGGCGATCTGCCTCCTCTTCAAGCTGCGTTTGGGACTTTGGATTCCGATGTAGAACACAGACAATCTGTTCCCAATTGGTTCTTTACACAGACATACGTTTAGGCAAAACTGCGTCTTCAGGTTTGACTGCATCAGTGCTTATAGGATAATGTGGAGATATGCATATACTGTAGGTGTCACAAAAGGCAGGGGGTTACATGGGACTCTCCTCTCAATAAAACACACATAAACAGTGCAGCTACACTTTTCAAGCAAACACACATATACACACTCACACACTTACTCATATATACATAATGTAAACATATCTCATATACAGCAGAAAAACACACACATACATTTTCCACACAACATCTGAAGGGCAAAAGGCACAGAATCGCACACACACACGGCAGGCACACACACACACACACAAACACACACACACACACACACGCAAACTGAGAGGAAAGGTGCTGTGCATAGAACTGTTGCAATAATGAACAACTTTAACATCACGAAAAAGAGTCGGAAAGCTGCAGCAGTGAGTGTGTTTGTGCATCATAAGAGTTCAAAACGGCAAATACGTCTTGCAGTGTTGGGTTTAAATACCTGCATATAACTACACAACATGCAAAAATAGAAGTTTCAGTTGAAATTCAAGTCACGTTCACAGTTACATGTTGCCTGAAATCTGCTCCTCGTTGCTAACGCGTCTATTCCAGGTCACATCGTACAGGGTAGCATTCTATGAGTGTCGTCGTGGCGGTGGAACGATTCCGGAATAGTGAAGCCGTAGCAGAGCGAGTTGTCATGGAAACCAAACTGATGGCTGACATGTCGCAGAACTCCTCCTCGCTGTAGCCGAGCGCAATACAGCACGGCCGAAGCCCGATCGCCCGCCACTCCAGCGCGCACCAGCCAATCAACCAGCTCTCTACCCATGAATGAGCCCGCCTCCGGACAACCTGACCAATACCAATGGCCTTTGCACCTGTGCATCAAAGGAATGATTCACCCACTGGTCCAGACAGAGACTCACCAGACGCACTGCAAATGGTGAGGACAGGAAAGTAGCGAAGGAAGAGAGAGAGAGATGGAAAGAGAAAAAGAGAAGGGAATTGAGAGGGTGATGAAAAGACAGAGAGTCAGAAACAGACGAGGAATTCAAAACAGATTTCATGCCAAGGGTGACTCAGCTGAAAGGACGTGCAATACAGAGTGGGCATAGGCTACAGGAGCAGAGGAGTGTGTGTGTGTGTGTGTGTGTGAACAGTCCAGAATTCAGTGCTTCAGGGTGCCCACAGTGAAGACCACATCCATCCCAGACGTAAACGCACATCACACTAGACAGAAGACTTAAACACACATCACACTAGAAAGAAGACTTAAACACACATCACACTAGAAAGAAGACTTAAACACACATCACACTAGACAGAAGACTTAAACACACATCACACTAGACAGAAGACTTAAACACTAGTGAAACTAGTTCTCCATAACACGGAGGAGCAGGATAAATAAACCAGCAGTAGCAGTCACTGGAAGGGGGACTAGACAATTGTTTCTTCTGTGGAACACACACACACACATAAACACACACACACACACACACAGAAACAGACACACACACACACACACACACACACACAGACACAGACACAGAAACAGACACACACACACACACACACACAGCTGACCTTCTTTGGCGTACGATGTCCTGCACACACTGGTCCTTGTGGTAGCGCACAAACTGAGTGCAGGTGAGCCGGATGTCCTCTTGACCAGCAGCCAAGGCCTCCTCCACAGGCTCTGAACCCCACAGACTGGCCAGCCTGCACACACACACACACACACACACAAACACACACACACACACACACATCGAATAACAAAGATATGTATACATATACACACAGATGTACACATACACATTTACACATACATGGAGCAAATAAAACAAAAGCATATAGTACCCATATGGCTGGAAAAGTAGATGTCATATCATTGTTAAGTTTATGTATTTGAACCAAGTCTGAAGACTGAATTACCTCTTTTTGAATGGCAAAATGATGAGATGTTCATCTAGCCCAAACAGGCCAAACGAGAT
>NC_055979.1:28685695-28690695 GCF_018492685.1 Alosa sapidissima
TTTCCTCAACTTGACAGTGGCCATCAACAATTTGATAAACACAAAACATACATGCATACAGATACAAACAAAAACACTCACACACACATACACACAAACACACAACTTGTCCATCATTGGGCACACTCACACAGTATAGAGTGCTTGGCCACTCACTTAATTCAATTGCACACTCATTCACTCATTCAGGCATCTTTGGCCTACTGGTTAATGAATTAGACTTTCCTACGGTAGGAAAAATGTGGAGTGCGCTCTCCTACAACCACAGATGAAGTGCTCTTGAGCAAGTCACCTAAACCCCCAACTGCTTCCCAGGTGCAGGATTAAGGGCTGCACACTGCTCTGGGTGTGTGTGGGTGCTCTTGATGAGCTCACTGCTCCGTGTGTGAATGTGTGTACAGTACACTACCTCTGGATGGCTAACATGCAGAGAGCGAATTTCCTACAGGACTGATAAAGTAGAACTCAATAACTTAGTATTCGTTCACTCCCTCACTTGTGCATGTCCTCCCTCAACTGGTACTCACATGCACCCTCTCCCTCTTTCTCCTCTTTGCTCTCTGAGAGAAAGTGGAATAGAACATTATGCCCAGTATTCCAATATGTGGTTTAACGTTCTGCATTTCTCATTAGTGGGTCACTTTGATACTAAAAGTATGATTCTACAATGACTGTATGATATCTGTACTGTCCCTGTGTATATCTGTGTGTGACTGTATTTAGAGATAAGCGGGAATATTATGACTTTATGATATTATGCCATCTCCCGTCAGCCTGGAAGGATACTTAAAGGAATACGCCACCCCTAGGTGAAATTGGGTCACTCCCCGCAGTCCCTAGAGTTGGATGAGTGAGCCGAAGCGTTTTATAGCCGACCCAGTCATTGTCCTAATCTAGAAACGGCTCGGCTAGCTTTATTTTAGCGTAGTTGCTGTAATCCGGCGATTCCAGCTGGCATGTCGTTGCAAAAGTGAATCAAATAACTCAAGATTTTTTATAATTATTTCTCGTAACCTGTACATTCACATCGAGTACAAATATCAATGCAAATTAACACGAAGGGATTTACTAGACCAATTTAGATTTGGAACTATTTTCGGGCATAGCACCGGCAAAGCACCGCTGCCAGGCGCAAAGACATCACGCAGCATCTGTAAACCCTCAACCTCCGGCAATACACCAGCGTGACTACCAAGTTCTCTGCTACTAGGCTGACACTGACAGGTGGGCTTTCTCTAAGAGTTCTAATGGCGATGAATATGGAAGATTACACGATAGACGAAGATGATGACTTCGACTACTAAGAGCCAAGACCCTACCTTTTTGAACCTGAGTTCACTGAAGAGGAGTTGCGAGCTTTGGATCTGGGAAGAGAGGACGTTGCGACTAGTCAAGGCGAGTCGGATGAGAGAACGAGAGCAAACACGAACTGGTGGTGTGAGTGTGGAGTGTGCCAACCCATGCCGACTGAAATGGAGTATTTGTGCTGTGCAGAGTGGGATAAAATACTGCCATCGATGGTGGGCTGCGTGATGTCTTTTCAGGTTTAATGTATCCTTATGAATTCTGTAGGATGGGACCTCTTAATATCTGAACAGCTGTATTATAATAGTAATGTATGTAGAGCAGGGGTGGATAAACCTTTTGGCTCAAGGGCCACATTGGGTTTTTAAAATAGTCCGGTGGGCCGCAGCACCCACATAGCATTTGTACAATTTTCAGTCTTTAAAATCGGGTTTGATACCACCCGATTTTTAAAATCGTAAAAGATTTTAAAATCCTGTAGTGTGAGATAGGCATTACTTAACACCAAAGATTCTAGAACGGAGCTCTGTTCTAGAATCTTTGCTCAACACTATCACTATGTTTTCATCACAGCAGTTGCATTTCAGGCAACCACATGCAAATGTAACATCCTATTATCATCCTACACAATCATTCAGTAATCAATTAGGGGGCTTAGTTCAGTGCCGGTGTGTGTGTGTGTGTGTGTGTGTGTCTGTGTGTCTGTGTGCATGCGTGTGTGTGTATGCATGTGTGTATGTGTGTGTTTTTGTGCATATTATGTGTGTGTGTGTGTGTGTAAGTACATGTGTGTGTGTATGCATGTGTGTATGTGTGCGTTTTTGTGCATATTATGTGTGTGTGCATGTGTGTGTGTGTGTGTGTGTAAGTACATGTATGTGTGTGTGTGTTAGTATGCATGTGTGTATTTTTGTGCATATTATGTGTGTGTGTGTGTGTGTAAGTACATATGTGTGTGTATCATGTGTGTATGTGTGCGTTTTTGTGCATATTATGTGTGTGTGCATGTGTGTGTGTGTAAGTACATGTGTTTGTGTGTGTGTGTATGCATGTGTGTATGTGTGAGTTTTTGTGCATAGTATGTGTGTGTGTGTGTGTTGGTGAGGGGGGATCTGTGCCTCTCCCACTTACAGTTTGGCAGTGATGAGCAGTATGAGCGCTACTCCAGTGGAACGTGTCAGTCTCCTGAGCTGACCAACCATGGATAGGCCCAGGTAGAAGAGCGCCGCCCCCCCAAACGAGTTGGCCAATCCGTCCACAAACTCCAGCAGCAGCTCTGGGACCCGCCCACCCAACAGGAAGTGAGACACGATTCCCACCAGCACCATGAACACGATGGGGTTCTTCAGGACCTGCTCACACACAAACACATTAAAACACACACATTAAAACACACACACGCACACGTTAAAACACACACATTAAAACACACACACGCACACACACACATTAAAACACACACACACACACACACACACATTAAAACACACACACACACATTAAAACACACACACACACACACACATTACAACACACACATTAAAACACACACACACACACATTAAAACACACACATTAAAACACACGCACACACACATACACACATTAAAACACACACACACACACATTAAAACACACACACACACACACACACACACACACATTACAACACACACATTAAAACACACACACACACACACACACACACGTTAAAACACACACATTAAAACACACACACACACACACACACATTAAAACACACACACACATTAAAACACACACATTAAAACACACACACACATTAAAACACACACATTAAAACACACACACACACACATTAAAACACACACACACACACACACACACACTAAAACACACACACACACACACACACACACACATTAAAACACCCCCCCCCCCCACACACACACATTAAAACACACACACACACACATTAAAACACACCCACACACAAACACACACAAACACACACACACATTACAACACACACATTAAAACACACACATTAAAACACACACACACACACACACACACACATACACACACACACACACATTAAAACACACACACACACACACACACACACACACACACACATTACAACACACACATTAAAACACACACACACACACACATTAAAACACACACATTAAAACACACACACACACACACACACACACATTAAAACACACATTAAAACACACACATTAAAACACACACACACACATTAAAACACACACACACACACACATTAAAACACACACACACACACGCACACACAGACACACACACATTAAAACACCCCCCCCCCACACACACATTAAAACACACACACACACACACACATTAAAACACACCCACACACACACACATTAAAACACACACACATTAAAACACACACAAACACACACACACACACTATGCAAACACACACACCTGCAGTAAGACGACGGAGATGATGTGCAGTTTGCTCTGGCTGTTGTGGTCTGGGGTCTGCTTCCAGCGCTGGATCTCACACAGGGCAAAGCCCACAGGGTTCAGCAGCATCAGTGAGACAGGAGCCACCAGGTAGATGTACTGCAGGTACTCTGGGTAGGTGCTCCTGTACAAGGCGTCCACTGGAGCCGGACACACACACACACACACACACACACACACACACATACACACCACACAGACACACACACACACACACACACAACACAGACACACACACACATTATGCAAACACACACACACACACACACACACACACACACGCACACACACACACACACACACACGCACGCACGCACACGCACACACACACACACACACACATTATGCAAACACACACACACACACACACACGCACACACTCAGACACACACACACACAGGCAGGTAGGGAAGGAGGGCTGATCAGTACAAGAGAGCAACAGAACACACGTCTCAGATAGACTGACTGAATAAACAGAATGGACCTGACTCGAAAGTGTCAACTAATAAAAAGCGGCTTTTGCATTGAATGTTAATCAGCAGGGGGTGTTGAGAGGCAGGGGAAAGTTAGGGTGATTCAGGGGTCCAGTACTAACAGACCGTATATTATGACCCAACCAAACCGTATATTATGACCCAATATGTTCTTTATAGGGCCCTACATTTCTATCACCACCCCTGTTAGTGTAGTGAGTATCAATCCTTCACTTGCACACCCACACAGAATTGTCAAGCCCAACAACAGGTTTGCTATAATAACAGCTTTAATAGTCTAATGCTCATAATAGTCTAGAGCTCGAGCTCACCAATGGGGTATCCCAGCGCGAAGTCATTGCTCTGCGTAGCGAAAATTGAGTAGAGTCCCGCTTTGCTGTACCGACTCTCCGGGCTGGCAACCATCAGCGTGAGCGAACACACTATCACGAACACCGTGACCTTGGCGATCAGCACGCTCCACAGGAATGACCAGATCACGTCCCCAAAGTCCAGCAGGACCATGTTCTTAAAGAGCAGCGCGGGCAGCGCGAAGCGCGAGACGAAGTTCCCGAGGCCCTTTGCCTGAGTTGGGGAGATGATGTCCGTCCGGCCGGCCACGTAACCGCACATGATGATGCCAAAACACTCGAGGAGCGCGGGGAAAAGCTTATCGATGGACATGGTCGGGCTGGCGGACACCGGGCTGTGGCTGATGTTGAG
>NC_055979.1:28695695-28698195 GCF_018492685.1 Alosa sapidissima
CTAAATTAGCTATGTACCAAAAATGACATTTTACCGTGACTCAAAGAGCTGTAAACAGTGTTGTAAGGCTGCGTGTACAAATCCGCTTGGAGCTCCAGTGGAATTTTAATTTCATGACGAGAATTCTCGGTCTAACCGTTCATGTGCCGTTGAAACGGCGTAAATAGGCGACCCATCAGGCCAGCACTATAGGTTATAGCACACTAGGTTCCACTTAATAACTAAAAAAATAAATAAAAAATTTAAAAAAAGTTTTCAGCCTACATAAGCAGTTTTTTTAGAATCACTACACACACCAACATCACACCAGTTTAGTGTGCTAGTTTAACACAGCTCAAGCAGTATTCTCACATCCTCGATTATATTAGGAAAGATGCAGCTGCTAGGCAGGATTCTCATCTGTTGGACTGGAATAAGCATTGGGTGGTGCCCCTCAGAATGGGTGTAACCGTAGCCAGGTTGTACGGTAACTGCCCAGTATGTGAGTTTTAAAGTAAACTGGAACCTTAAGACGTGCTAATAAGAAATGTTAGCACCCATGGGTTTAGCTCCCTTGTCAGTACGCCCGCCTGTCAATCTTAGGTGCTGGAAGTTGCGGGTTCGAGGACAGTCCAACACGACACAGGTTACGTGGGCAGATTCCGATGGCTGGACTGGGGGGTCAAACACAGACAGATACAGGAAGTGGGTGAGGTGTGAGCTGTGGGCCGGTTGCCGTGGTGTCCGTACCTGAGCGCGAGGAGGAGTTCCTGCCCAGGGGCGGTGGCCTCTCACTGGGGGGCGGGGGTAGAGGGCCCGAGCGGACCGGAGGTGGGGCGGGGGCAGAGTTGAGTGACAGGTTCCTCTGGGGCAGCCGCGGGGTGTCATCAGCAGGCGCCGAGGCCGGCGTGGGGGGCAGTGGGGGCGGTCCTGGACGCCCGGGGGGCAGAGGAGGGGGGGCACCACCCACACCTCCACCTCCAGGGCCGGGACGGGAGCTGGATGGAGGAGGGGGGGGCTTGCTGTTGAAGGAGGGCGGAGGAGGCGCACCGTCCCGCGGGAGCGGCAGAGAGGGTCTGTTGCCCAGGGGGGGGCGCTCCTCGGACCCTGGTCGGGGCGCGGGGGGTAAGGGGGGGCGGCTGGAGGGGGGAGGGGCCGGGGTGGAGGGCTGGCGGCCGAACCCGGACGAGGCCGGGACAGGGGGAGGGGGGCCGACGCCATGGCGACCGGGGGGAGGCGTGGGAGCGGAGGAAGTGGGGCGTCCTCCACCGGGCAGAGGAGGTGGTCCTCCGCGGCCGTGGAGAGCACTGCCGCCGCCCGGGCGAGGGGTGTTGGGGACGGGGGGGGGGCCCCCCCGAAGTGTCGGGGCGAGAGGGGGGGCCGCGGGAGCGAGGGCTGTCCATCACACCGCTCTTGGGCACAGGCAGGCGAGGGGGAGGGCCGGCATCACCACCACCTCCTCCACCTCCACCTCCACCAAACGGCCGCGGTCCAGCGGAGCGGCCACCAGGGGGCAGAAGAGGAGGCCGAGCAGATCCAGAGTCTGGGAGAGAGGGAACAGAGGGAGGGAGAGGGAGAGAGGGAGTAAATTCATTTATGCCAGTGATGCTGATCACACTTGCTGCGATATTTCTCACTATATACTATCTACTCCATATACTATCTCTTATCTACTCCATATACTATCTATTATCTATTCCATATACTATCTATTATCTACTCCATATACTATATACTATCTACTCCATATACTATCTATTATCTATTCCATATACTATCTATTATCTACTCCATATACTATCTCTTATCTACTCCATATACTATATACTATCTACTCCATATACTATCTCTTATCTACTCCATATACTATCTATTATCTACTCCATATACTATCTATTATCTACTCCATATACTATATACTATCTACTCCATATACTATCTATTATCTATTCCATATACTATATACTATCTACTCCATATACTATCTATTATCTACTCCATATACTATATACTATCTACTCCATATACTATCTATTATCTACTCCATATACTATCTATTATCTACTCCATATACTATATACTATCTACTCCATATACTATCTATTATCTACTCCATATACTATATACTATCTACTCCATATACTATCTATTATCTACTCCATATACTATCTATTATCTACTCCATATACTATATACTATCTACTCCATATACTATCTATTATCTATTCCATATACTATATACTATCTACTCCATATACTATCTATTATCTACTCCATATACTATATACTATCTACTCCATATACTATCTATTATCTACTCCATATACTATATACTATCTACTCCATATACTATCTATTATCTACTCCATATACTATCTATTATCTACTCCATATACTATATACTATCTACTCCATATACTATCTATTATCTACTCCATATACTATATACTATCTACTCCATATACTATATACTATCTACTCCATATACTATCTATTATCTACTCCATATACTATCTATTAT
>NC_055979.1:28703195-28708195 GCF_018492685.1 Alosa sapidissima
ACTACTGAGGCAAGAAAAGGCTGCACAGTGCTCGGTCACTAGAAAGCTCACACACAGCATCTTCAAGCTCATCACTGCACAGGTAGAGACTTGACTGCGTAAACAGAGCATCCTCATTCAGAGGAGTATTATGGAAACACTGTGAAGTGTAAGCCTACATCTACGGCTAATGAATATTCCAGTTCTATTTCATTTCTACTGACCACCAGAGGCGGTGCTTTCAGCACCTGGATTTCCATCACATGCACGTGCAGGTCAAGTGTTTATATCAACAAAGTCACTCATGACATGGGGTGACGCATGACCCCGCCCCGGTACTTAAGGTGCGCTCACCCCGGAAGTGACCTCTTGAAATCTTCTCGTGTGGAAGCAGGTTGTTTAGAGTGTTAGCATATTTTCGTGGACGAACGCTGGAGTCTTTTCAAACTGTACAGTTGGAGCTGCGATTTTCTCGCCCTCTTATAAGACAGCGATTTGTCTACGTGACTTTCTATTATGATCGGTAAGTACACTTTTCTTTATTGATGCCGTTACGAGTGAGCTCGCTCTACTGCGGCAACTAGGCCTACGTGGAATCGTTTGGGTGTTTTTTCTTCTAAGCGATTCAGGGTGCCTTAAATACATTTTTGTTTAATGAAATGCTTTCGCGGTCTCGCGGGCTTCTTGAGTTAATGACGGATCTTGTGTTTTCCGCAACGTCTTCCTAAGTAAGTTAGCATTCAAGCGAATTCCGCTTTTGTATTGGAAGTGCTAATTTCACGTTTATGAGATTGTTGTTCGCGTTTTCAAACGCTCTCTTCTGTTTCTTATTTATAAACTAAGGCGGCGAGGTGAGCGTGTGTTCACTCCTTATTTGGGCATATTTGTTTAGCCTACTGCATTTGATAGCCTCCCTGATTTGTTGTTGTTGGTAGTACAGGCCAACTGTTAATTTGTGAATGAAGCTATTGTTTGAGGCATGTTAAGTTGTGAATTAAGCTATTGTTTGAGGCATGTTAAGTTGTGAATGAAGCTATTGTTTGAGGCATGTTAAGTTGTGAATGAAGCTATTGTTTGAGGCATGTTAATTTGTGAATTAAGCTATTGTTTGAGGCACGTTTATGATTTGTGTAGACTGCCGGGCCCCTCTGGAACCGGAGGATGGCCACGATAAGTGTCCAAGCTGTCTGGGCATGGAACACTTAAGGCAGGGTTTGACAGACCAGGCTTGCATGAATTGCAGTTGCCTGAGCATAGCTGCAAGGACTGCTAGGCTAGCCCAACTAGAATGGGGGTTAAACTCCCAACCACCCCCTGCAAGGAGCCACATAGGGTCCCCAAAAGCGCGGAAACGCAGAGCAGACACATGGGAGGCTGGGAGGAGGCTTAAACTCCCTAGGCCAGACCCTTAAACCAGAAGGTAGAAGACATGGCTTCGGAGTTCGCTCAGATTAAAGCGATGCTCCTTAATCTACAAGGGGAGCACAGCCTGCTGGCGATCACGCAGCAGCCGCTTCAAGGTTTTCATCAGAGCAGCCCCCTGTGCTGTCCCCAGCTGGGGGTGCCCGAGAGGAGGATGTGCTCTCTATCAGGGCCTCGGAGAGCCTACCGACGGTTGATGAGTGGGCGGATGATCTGGGAGATGTAGAGTCTTATGGCTCGTACACCCAGGATGCTTCTGGACACAGCTCACAGAAGGGCTCAGCTGCTAGCCACACATCAGCGATCAAACCCGCTGTGAAGATGGCGCTGGCACGCCTGGGCTTAGATGCAGCACCAGCGCAGGTAGGCCCCTTCTACTGCATCTTTTAGCGTGCCTCCTTCAGCTCCTTTCATTGAGGAGTTACAGAGATGCTGGGCTGACCCCAGACGTTTCTCCCATCTCCCCAGCGACTGCACAACCCTGGCTAGTATGCAGGATGCAGCCAGTCATGGGCTGGACCTGATGAGGCATTAAGGCCAGATGCACGTTGTCCCCGGCCACAGTGTCGCCTGACTGACGAGCTTATTGGGAAGAGCTATGACTCAGCGGCGCGGGTTGCGCGCATAGGCAACTCAATGTCGCACCTTATACTGTCCCTGTCACAGACCCTCCAGTCCTCTGGAGCAGACCAGTCGGCAGGAGTGCTGAGTGAGGCCTCACTGTAAGCATTTGGGTACATGACAAGGGAACTGGGGAGACTAATGTCGTCCCTGACCCTGACACGGCGACAGATATGGCTGGCTCAGTCACCATTGTCTGAGCCCTGCAGGAAAGCCCTTCGTTGTCTCACGGTGGTTCCTGGACAACTCTTTGGGCCTGCCGCACAGCAAACGCTCGAACGCAGCCTACAGGTAACGCAAACCAGGCAGCAGTTTGCTAGCCTGCACCGTGCATCCGTTCGGGGACAGAGGCCCACTACGGCGGGTGATACTCTTCAGCCAATAAGGCGGACCTTTGCACAGGGGTCAACAAGGCCAGAGCGGTTTCGCCGGCCTGCTGACAACCAGCCCTCTCACAGGGAACGGCGCACGCCTGAATATTGCCCCTTTCGGAGTAGGAGGGGGCGAGGAGGTAGACGGTGACGTCTACAGGCCGGCGGTCGGACGCTTCACCAGAGAACAGCTCAGTTACTGGAAGTGAATACAGCAGACCCCTGGGTAGTGTCAACCCTGTCAAAAGGGTACACCATCCAGTTCAAGCACCGACCGCCGAGGTTTCAAGGGGTCAAAATGACTGTGATGAAGGACCAGGGCAAGGCTCTGACCCTACGCCAGGAGGTTCGGGCCCTCCTGGAAAAGGGGGCCATCGAGCAACTAGGGCCACCATCACAAGACAGTGGGTTCTATTCCACATATTTTATAATTCCAAAGAAGGGGGGTGGACTTCGCCCCATACTGGATCTAAGGCCGTTGAACAGCCATCTAAAGGTATTCAAATTCCATATGCTTCACACAGCAGAGGTATTACAAAGCGTCAAGCAAGACGTCTGGTTTACAACCATAGATCTGAAAGATGCATATTTTCATATTCCAATTGCACTTCACCACAGGCAATTCCTCCGCTTCGCTTTCGAGGGGAGGTCTTACCAGTTCCGGGTCCTGCCATCGGAATCTCTCTGGCCCCCCGGACCTTCACAAGATTTGCTGCAGCAGCCCTGGCTCCGCTTCATGAGGTATGCGCATCCTTCCTTACCTAGACGATTGGCTTCTCTGTTCCCAGACAAGGGCAGAGGCATTAAAGGACTCAGCCCTGCTAGTCGCTCATGTCACCAGGCTAGGGCTAACTGTGAATTTCGGGAAGAGCTCCCTAGTCCCCAGCCAGCAGATGGTGTTCATTGGAATCGAACTGGACTCGCAGACAATGAGGGCGACCCCATCTCAGAGGAGGGTAGGCGAGATTCTCCTCCGCATAGTGCGATTCAGGAGAGGCCGAGCTCTGACGCTCAGGTCCTTCCAGGCGCTGTTGGGCATGCTTACGGCAGCTTCTTCCGTCGTCCCCCTGGGCCTCCTTTCTTTGAGGCCTCTCCAAATATGGATGAACAGGCTAGGGTTGCATCCAAAGCACCACAGGCACAGACTGGTGACTGTTACCGCCAGTTGCCTAAAAGGGTTACAGCCATGGAAGGAGCGTTCGTTCCTGACTGCCGGGGTTCGTTTAGGGATCATACCTTCTCACAGATAAGTGGTAGCATCCCTGGCCGGATGGGGGGCTGTTTGGCAGTGCAGAACTGCCCAAGGCACATGGGACCCTCGACAGAGGGAACAACACATAAATGTGTTGGAGCTTCAGGCAGTCGCTCTTGCTCTCGAGCATTTCCTGCCAGTCTTAGCAGGGAGACATGTCCTTGTAAGGACAGACAACATGTCAGTGGTTTACCATATCAACCACCAGGGGAACACAAGGTCTCTAGCGACCCTGAGGCTGATTCAGCAGCTACTCTCATGGGCCTACCCTCAGCTATTGAGCCTGAGGGCAATGCACATCTCAGGCACACGGAATGTCACGGCGGACTTCTTGTCCAGGCAACACCCCGATCCAGGGGAATGGAGGCTGAACCTAGAAGTGGTGCACGCCATCTGGCACCAATATGGCAGAGCGGAGGTGGATCTTTTCGCCTCTCAAGCCACAACACACTACCCCCTCTGGTTCTCACTCAGGGAGTCAACAAGCCCCTTGGGCCAGGATGCGCTGCCGCATGGGTGGCCCCAGCAGCTCCTGCCATCAAGGTGTATGTAGCTGCAATATCAGCTAGGCATAACAAGGTAGAGGGAGTTACAGTGGGATCTCATAGTTTGGTGACCCGTTTTCTCAAGGGTGCTCAGCGACTGAGGCCCCCTCAAAGAAGGATAATACCTTCCTGGGACTTGCCGCTGGTGCTGAAGGCACTGTGTCGGCACCCGTTCGAACCTCTGGGGAGGTCAGGATTAAAATGGTTGTCTTTGAAGACGGCTTTTCTCCTAGCCATGTCATCGGCGAAGAGAGTGGGGGAGCTACACGCGCTGTCTGTCAGCCGGGAGTGCCTACAATGGAGTTCCGATGGCACAGGGGTGACCCTGTGGCCGAACCCGGCATTTTTACCCAAAACCTTCTCTGCAACGTATGCTAACCAGCCGCTCAGTCTGGGAGCATTCGAGCCCCCAGCCCAGGGGGAGGAACCGGGGCAAGGTGACATTCTTCTATGCCCAGTCCGAGTATTGAAAGCCTATATTGAACAGACCGCTGCCCTCCACATTATTCATCTGCCACACTGGACATGCGCGGCTATCCAAGTGGATCGCCATCAGCTATGCCTACTCTGATAGGGGCTTACCGGTTCCACCTCGCATTCATGGTTACTCGACTCGGAGTGTGGCTGCGTCATGGGCAGTACTACGCGGAGTCCCACTTTCCGACATATGCATGGCGGCCTCATGGGCATCGACTTGCACATTTGCAAGGTTTTATAAGGTCAATTTGGCCACGAACCTCGTAGCCACAGCCGCCCTCTCAAGCCATTAAAAGGGTATGTAGATCTTCCTCGTGACCCTGTTGGTATTTG